>NC_056736.1:519259291-519276791 GCF_019279795.1 Protopterus annectens
CTAAGGTCCGACACAACCGCACACTTACCCTACCCGCACCTAACCCTAACTCACTTAACCCACCCCTAAACCTACAGTCCGTCACTATCGCACACATACCCTACCTGCACCCTAACCCTAACTCACTTAACCCACCCTTAAACATATAGTCCGTCACTATCGCACACTTACCCTACCCGCACCCTAACCCTAACTCACTTAACCCGCCCCTAAAACTACAGTCCCTCACTATCGCACACTTACCTGTCCGCTCCCTAACACTAAATCCCTCACTCTATCGCACACTTACCGAGTCGCGCTCACACCTTGCCCATGTCGGTGTTTCGTCTGTCGGGATCTCACCTTGTCGATCATCTGAGTCGTCGGTCTTCTCGTCTCCTTCTGTAGAGTGTCGGCCTTCTAGCGTGTCGGTGTACTGAAAGGGACCCATATATATATATATATATATATATATATATATATATATATATATATATAGGATCACTACATAATCTCGAAAGTTTGAAATTTGGTATTTCAAACTTTCGAGATTATGTAGTGATCCTATATAGCCGAAACCCCAAATTACTGAAAGACCAGAAGCGTGAATTTCAAAATCCCAATCATCAAGAGTTTGACATTCGCGCTTCTGGTGTTGCGGTATGGTGGAAGGTTAGGTAAGTATCTATGTTTAAATGTGTTGGTTAGGGGCTAAGTGTTTGTTGTGACTGTGATGTGTGTGTGTGTGAGGGGAATGTAAGTGTTTGGTGGTGTTTCGTGTGCTTGTGTATGTAGTGCGACCTTGGCGTTACAATATTTAAGTGGGGGGGTGTGGGGGGTGCAGTTTAGGTTTGTGTGTTTGTGCTCTGGGAAAGGTCTGTGTATGTGTATGTGTGTGGTGTATGTTGAGTATAGTTTTCGGTAGTTTGAATTTCACGGTTTTGATGTTTCAGTATTTTAGTGTTTCGGGTATTTGGTCTTGGGATTTTGGACATTGGTAGTTTGGGTTTTCGGGATTTAGTAGTGGTTCAATATATATATATATATATATATATATATATATATATATATATATATATATAAATATATATACATAAATGAATATAGTAATAAAAAAATATAAATAAGTAAAACACAACAATTTTACAGAGAGCTTATTTTCTAAGTGCAATAATGCCCTCCAGGGTGTGTATTAATGTGTAACTATTGCCCTTCCATGGGTGTAGAGGCTCTCTGCCTGGGGCATCTGGACTCATAACACCCCTGGGTGGGCATTAATTACACATTCACACACACCCTGTTGGGCATTATTGCTTGCTTAATGTACAATAGGGAATTTGCTAAGAATACCCTTACTCTAACATCCCCGGCAATAGTAAGATGCTGCACCAACATCCTCAATCTCCTCCCTGGCCCTGGATGTGGGTTGGGGTGGGCTCAGGGGAGACTAAGGTGGGTCTGGTAGATCCAGTAAGTGACAACTGATTATGAGCTACAGGGAGGAGGAGAAGAAAAAAAGGAGAAATAGCATATATGATAACATGAATTATACTGGGGAAAGTAAATTATATATCAGGTGATTATATGATTCCATATCATGAAAAATGGAAAAGGATATTTATTACAGATATGCCTTAAATTAATTTGTAGATCAAGGCTGAACCTATTTTATAGAATTTTATTATACGAAAAGGAAGAAAGAGGTGGTTTGATATTATTAGAGCCAGTTGCATTCCTATGCTTATCATAGCCAATATGTTTAGCTAAAATGTTTAGCAAAAACGATTTGATTAGAAATTATTGGTTTAAAATGAAATAGGTTATGTTTTGGGACTAAAGTGAAAACCAAAAAGGGACAAGTTTTTTTGTAGGTCACAAAGAGTTACTAGAAGCACATATAGTAAGATATCAGTTAAAACCCATATTAAGGTTAATCAATGAAATAATGATTAATTAATCATTTTAAGTTGATAATGTGGTTTTTAAAGTACAGTAAGACTAGAAATGTATGGATAATATTAAGAAAATAAATATAATACTAGAGGATTATTTGAAATCAACACTTACATAATACAGTATGGTTATTGAAGGAATAGGGAAAATACTTACTGATATAAGAGATGCTGAATTTATGTGTTTGATATGGAGGATATGAAACGAAGGATGTCCTCTTTTGTTATACAATAAACTATGGAACAAAGTAGTAAATATAATGAAAGGAACATAATTGGCATATGTAGTAATGGATAAGGGTAAGAGAGATTATTATACATGTTTAAATTTATGTAAGACATTATTTGTGAGATGATGGAATATGTTGGAAATGTGAAACATTTGAGTCATTGAATGTAAAGAAAGCTATTTCAATAAATATGTTTACTTTTTTCAATGTTCCATGAAATCATTACTATTTGAGCTGGTGCCATAACAGACAAACAGGCCATCAATGTAATGACTGAAGGATGGCACCTGAGAAGTTGCATCACCTGCCAAGTGCTGCACTACAGAGCTACTACAAGAAAATATACTTTAACACTATGTGGGGGAATAGAACCCATAGCCCTCTGATCTTCTCAGCATCAATGCTAAGTGTACTACCAGTTGACTCACTAACACTTGTAACACTTGATCCCCTGATATATATTATTAGTGCAAAGGATTAATCAGGATAAAATCACTTTAGCTAGCAGATCATGGAGTTTTTCCATATTTCTATCTCTGATGCCTTCCCTTTGGGAGGAATAAAGATGCCTTGATGAAGTTTCAAGTAGTTTATTCGGCTTAGTAGGTAGATGGATGAGTGTTTGTGTTTTAATTCTTTTTAGCCTATTAATCATTAGAACAAGAACACTCGACCATTTATCTGCTTAACTGAATAACTACTTGAAACTTCAACAAGACATCTTTATTCCACCCACAGGGAAGGCATCAGAGAGAGAGTCTCAGAGTGTCATAGATCTGCTAGCTAATATGATTTTATCTGGACTAATCCTTCGTATTTTGCTTATTGTTAGACATGTAACCCTCTCGGCCTCAGGTGGAATACCAGATCTAATTCAAACATTCTGGGTTACCTTTGTTTTCCGAGATACATTCTGCATAAAAAATTTGTTCAACATTTATTTCTGATCCTAAACATTCTCAGACTTCCTGTACCTGTACAATAACCCAAGATATAGTGTGGCTGATATGTCTGTCTCTATGCATTTTAGGAGCTTATTTCAGTTTCCTTCTCTAGCCATTTCATAACCTCCTTACTATTCTTTTCTGGGATTCCATTCAGAAAGTCAGTCATAAATAGTTGAATGAATGTAAAGATAAAGTCAAATGGCTGACCACATAAAGACGAGTAACACAAAACAAATTACAAAAAAAGGTTGTTGTTATGATGACAGACAGCCTTGTAGAAAATGGCATGTCCCCTTCCCAAGGAAGTGAGAATACATTATAGCAGAATCCCAAGTTTCAGTAATTTGAATTCACCTTTGTGATAGGTCAGCTTTATCATGATCATGTTTCTGGACTGAGCCATCTTTGTATACGTTTTTTCCGGCCTCTTCATTGGTCAACACCTCTACACTGGAATGCCCATTCTGACACACATTTCCTCTGTTCATTTATAACTCTCTTACTTCCATGTTTACCTAGATGAACAGTCATAGTGTTCATACTTAATTCTTCTGGTATGGGAATTCATTTTATGCCCTTCTATATTCCTATAACTTAGGGCTCCTTTCAGAAAATAAATGTGGCTTAAACTTACCATAAAGCTAACTTCAATGACTGCTGATGATTAATGGTTTGGAAGGATGAAGTTGTCAATGTTTGCTTACATTTTTGAAACAAAAAAAATATATATATTTTCTTGCAGCTGCAGTAATGATGTTGATATTTGAAACCTCACATTCCAAAATAAATGCTACAGTAAAAGCAAGAAATATATAATTGTAGGTATTTTCTTCCCTCTTTTTTTGTTTTGTTTTGTGTATTAGTTTCTGTAGTGTAATCAATTTAGATTTAAAGCTGTTATTAATCTTGAAAAATGTTTTTCCCCCCCCAGGATGTATTCATAAATGTTGGTAGAAGCACTTTCAGAAGTTCTCACTTGCAACACACTAACTCAGTTTATGAAGGATTCTCCCCATAACCTTCAAGGCAAAGCTACAGTTGTGCTTTACTGAGACGTATGAACACACAAAGATACAGACCTGCTCTAATTCATTCAGCGATATCTCAAGCTGTGCAAAGCGAAATAGGAATGACATGGCAAACATCTTATGATGGAAAATGGCATCCTACCATCGCATTGCCAACACTCTGTATGCTGGTAAACAGAATTCATAGTTGCAATTGTGAAGGAGAAATGGAAGAAAAGTGGTTGCGTTAAGAGTTTCATTACTGAATACTAGAAGTCAAGACTGTGATACTTGCAATTTTGCTATGAAACAAGTTTATTTCAAATGAAAGTAATTGCCATAAGTATGTTTATACATTACTGAACTGTGCAGGAGAAAAATAAGCACTTAAAAAGTTTATCTGCAGACATGCGCAGTGTATGCCAGTGTAGCATTGCTACATTTAGCAAAGTAAGAAATATGCATGGTGACTTTATTATTAGGTTCTACAATATTTATTTCCAGCTGCTATACTGAGAATTCTAAACTTATAATTAGGCAGCATAGTAAAGTAGCATATATCTGGTCTAATAAAACAGGTGGTTACCCTATGCAGTCAGTTTAATATATACTTAGTTAATGTCACTATATTATGCTTCTGCGTAATTAATTTCTATAGATATCATTTTATCCTGCATTCGTTATATTTTATTCCTGCATTTCTTTACTGTTATTGCTCTTTACACTTATTTTAACATGTTATCTGTGTCTTCAATTTTAGCATTCAGTTGCATTTTCTTACTCAGTTATGTTGCTAGTTTATGTGTTTCTGTTATGTGTAATTTGTATTATAACCTATATGTTTTTTTGTATTTGATGGACTATCTCACTTGGGTAACAAAAATAAAACACATACATCAAGAGGTGCATTTATGGCTGTAGAGACAGAAGCATGTCTTGGACACGGGTCCCCTTCAGAATTTTGAAGCTTAAAACTTTGAAGTTCATATGATCATAGATCATATGATCAAAGTTTTAAAACTTTGAAAACCTGAACAGAGATCGGCATACAGCACAGAATGAGAGATTTCTCTTTTCCTTGCTGTAGTGCGATCTCGGAGTTGGTATATTTAAGTAGCAGGGTGTTTGTGTGTGGGGGGTGCAGGGGGCTTGTCTCCCTGCAAAAACATGTTTTGTGATGTGTTGACTGTTTTTTTTTTGGGGGGGGGGTGTTCTTAATTTCAAGATTCCAAGATTTCAAGGTTCTGAATTCGATATTCTGAGCCTCAGGATTTTGGTATTTCAAAATTAAGAAGTGAACCCGCCAACTCATATGGTGACAAGAATTAAAATAGCAATGAAGTTATGAAAATGGTGGGGCTTCTTCTTGCTCACTGTTGTAAGAAGAGAACAAATCATTTATGGCAGTAGTAGACTTTCTACAATTATATAGTAATTACCAGTACAAAAAAAAACAACTTCAGAAATGTCAGGGGGATAGTGCTTAAGGACAGCAGAAAAGATGTGTTTCAACTACTAAGTACTATCTGTCATTATTTCATTTTTTTATTTTCTTTTTCTTTCTTTATGTCATCTACTCCCTGACAGTTGTGCAGAGGTTTAAAGTTGTGAGCTTTTAAATACTTGCTGTATTAGTTCAAGGTTTGATTCCCTTAATCTCCATTTGCCTGCTGTGTGACGTTGAGCAAATCATTTCACCAGATGGTGTTCTGGGGCAATAGGAAACTGGGAGAGACTTTTCAGTGGTCTCCTTGACCATATACTTAGCAACTACATCTAAGGATTTCTTGGTAAACCAATCTGCCCTTCCTGCCTCTTGTTGGTGTTTGTTGAAAATGCTGGTATGGGCATGTGAATGCTGTCATACAGCTAACCTAGTTAAAAACGATTGCTGCATTCACTTCACCAGCCAAATGACATCTTAGGTAAAGATCACTTCTTTTACTTTTATCCCATACACTCTGAACACAGAGATCATTACAGCCCTCCTCTTAGATTTTTGGCCAGCTGCCTTGAGGGAGCTGTTACTAAGCAGCTATGCTACAGAAATCGATATATTTATCACAGTACTGAGTTATTGAGTTAGAAAACATCACATAGTTGTAAAATGTCAGTGTGGGAAGCTATGTGACTATTCTGGAGGAAAGGTGAGACACTGTGCTACTGGACTACTATAAATAAATTAGTACAGATTGAACAAAGAGACTAAAGCATTTTACAAAATCAGAGCAAGGTCTCTGTGGACAGGACAAAAAATGTGATTGATGGGGCACCCTGGATAAAGTAAGGCACATAGAGAGCATAAAGGATATGTTTAGAGTGGGGAGTAGTAGAAAACTTCAATGATAAGGCATACAAATAATACATTATTTTGATAGCTACTGGTGTGAGGGATGAAACAGATTGACTATTGATCAAGTGCCTGTCAGATGTAGTCGTGCAAAGGAATTAATGTAGACCATAAATACAAAGAATGCATACACGAGACCAAATGTAGCCTGGAAATGTGCATCAAGAATTTGCACAGTTAGTGAAAGAAATGTTTTTTTGTATTTTTGCTACATTTGAATAGCATTATTTCAGGATATGCCTGAAGAGGCCAACTCCATATATGAAAAGTACAATTATTATATGTTGGACTTATGAGGAGCAATATTCCTTTGGATAGTGCTACTTTCTTGAATCTTGCTGCAGATAAGAAAAAAATGCAGATGCAGAAAAGAACACACACACACACACACACACACACACACACACACACACACACACACACACACACACACACACACACACTAGTTTCATTTTTCTAAATATTTATCCATAGGTATATGCATTGTGTAAGACTGTGTGTGCTCTATCATGGATAGTCACTCCATTCTGGATTAGTTCCTCTCCCTTGCATCCAGTGAGTGTCAAGACAGGTTGTGAGTTCCTATGACTCAAGGTAATTAGAGAAGAAATTAATATTTGGACCTAAATAAATTGATAATAAAGTGAATTCATTAATATTCCCTTAGGTAAAATGCATTATGCCTTAAGAACTACAGTTTAGCTTAAAACGCAGAAGCTTGTCTAAAACAAAATAAAATGTAAAATAAAGTTACTTCCTGCCAAACAATTAATAAGCAAAATGCTGCAGTATTACATAGTGTGATACATGTATATTACATAGTGTGATACATGTATAAAGCAGTAAAAACATACTTAATGTGATTCACTAGTTGGATGAGTTTGTTCATTCTGTTTTTTCATGTATTTGGGTTTTCTGTGATGTCTTGAGTTATGCTTATAAATCTTAGATCCTAATGGGCTTGTAATTTTCAAAAATAAACAAATCTGGAGCATCTGTTTCATATAAACATACATTAAAATTCACTGGTAGCAAAGCACAGCACTTACACAAGGCAACAACACACATCAGCATAAAAACAGATTTATGAATGACTGATATAACTGTACAGGAGATACTTGGTTTATTGGCCTTCCTTTAGACAGTTGACTATCCTGAAGGTTTCATTATCTCTGATGGTCATTATTTACTTTGCTGAACAACAAATCTTCTTAGGGTAATTAATCCTCTAATGCAATATGCAGACTTTCTGAAATTTTGAGTAAGTTGCTCCCTTCCCTCCAAACACCTGATTCTGCTGAACATCTCCCCTGTAATCTATTTCCAGCACTGTTACATTTGTTGTTGTTTGTCTTTCGGCTTTCCCGGTTAGGGGTCGCCACAGCAGAACTCCGGTCTGCTAATGATTGGCAGTAGATTTTTACTGTGCCGAGTTGCCAGCTCGACACCCAGCCTTCAACGAAGACACGCCCATTCATGCATGTCTTTTGGAACGCCACTCAACCGTGGGGAGGACATGCACACTCCACACAGAAGGCACTCCCTGCACTCCAGCTGAGAATCGAACGGGAGAATCTCTTGCTGTGAGGCAACAATGCTACCGCTGCACCACCGTAGATATGCATTTCCAGCACTGTTACATTAATTTTTTTTAATTTTCTGTGTCTGTAACCTGATAGCCAGAACAATTGTGCTCATTTTTCTTACTTCCTGAGGTTAATATTGCAGTTATTTTGGGCATCTGCAAGATGTTTTTTAGTGACTGTGGTAACTGCAGTATTATTTATTTTCTTCGGTTTTTTTTTTTTTTTTTTTTTTTGCTTATTCCTGTTGGTGACATTGTAAATAGGGGAAAAGTCATTAAAGCTGTTATGGACAAGTCTAGGTCACTTTATATTATTTTTACCAAATTGTAAATAAGCCGAATGTCTTTAAAACAAGGTGAGCTCAGACATGATGTTTAATATGAAATGGGGGAATGCTTTACTGTTAAAGATGTAACTGGACAAATTTGGCTACATTTTTTAAATAAAACCATTCTTCTGGAGTATTGGATTAACCATAAAGTTGAAATTTTGTTGACAAGTGGCAATCATGGACCTATAAAGTTATGTAATGGTGAAATCTAACCATGAGGTAACATCACTGTTACCATGGACAAAGTGGACATTCACAGATAACAGACAGAAGTAAATAATAAATAACTGCCTGATTGTCACTGAGAGGCAGGTAGAGATGATTAGATTACTATTGATTATATATATGAGGAATTTTACCAGAACATGGGAATGTTAGAAGCCAGCAACATGCCGTGATGAATGCACTCACAGTATCCATGTCAGCATTGATATGTACACTAGTAAGGACTTAACAAAACACACACAAGACAACACAGCTTGATGTGGGTGAGGGGCCGTCCACATGCATTGTAGCTGAGTAGTCTATACACCAAATTTATCTCAAGAAAGTGTTACAGACAGTTGTGTGGATCTTCCCAAGAAGGTGGCAGCCAGTCCTTTTCAGACTTCCATAACATTTGATCGAACCTCGTAGTGAAGGTGTAGGTCCTGCAACACTATTAAGTCAATATCAAGAGGATAACTTGTATCCAGTAGAGCCAGTCATTAAAGCAACTCACCATCAAGCTCACGTTTAAAAACATCATCCATACTATCGTTAGGGTGACACTGTATATGATACCTTCCATATACCAGTGAAATACAGAACATCATTAACACAGACAATACTCTCTTGGAAGTCACTTTTCACCAGGGCAAATGTTTCAGTTTTTCCTTGTATATGAATAACACTAAATAGACAATAGCGGGGAGGGGGCACAAACTTTATTATCAATGCAATTATTTGTTGTCAACAGCTAAATTCACCTTAATCTGTTTCGCTGCAGTGAAACAATCACAGTTTACCCCTAAACATATTTCATAACACCTGTTATTCTTCACTTCAATCAAAGTCTTACAGTAGACTGAGCACTTGTGCCACCGACCCAGCAACTCTGTTCAGATCATGACTGCTAATATATCACAAAATTATTTTTTTCTTAACATTTGAAGAAACGTCTGACATACAGTGTAAGTAAACCATGTTCCACTCAGCATTGCCCACAAGGCATAAGGCATACATCAAGTATTGTATGTGTGAGTTTTCTCTTTCACATAATGAATGTCCTGGCCCATAGTTGTACACTAGAAACCACCTATTTGACAGCTATATTCCAGTCACAAGCCTGGCGAAGGGGTCACTGAGCTACTGCCACTGGCTGGCCACCATCACCGATGGGTGAAACGATAAATGAGTTTCACTGTTACTATTGGTGACTGGCTGTGGCAGTTACAAATCAGACCAATGCATGACCATGTTGTTCACTAGGCAACAGGCAGTAAACATACTGCGTGCGACTACATCATGCAATGTCATACTAAAGGTCATTCTGACTCATCCAGGCAAGGGAAACAGGGAAGGCTGAAGACTTATTCAGTCATTATCCTTATCTGGACAAGGTGGTTTTGAAATTCACCTCAGCAGCTCACTAGGACATAACCCCCACTGAGTGGAAACAAAACAAAACAGGGAAGGGAGACATAAGTAAAAAGGGCAAGTAATTACTCAGATCTACCTATGCCACTATATAGTAGCAGAAAGGCTACTGTTAGAAACGGTATTAATAGTTTGCACTTACTAACTAGGTGATCATGTGGAATCCTACCAAGCTTGAAAAGGCTGGACAGTGAGCTTGTATGCCAACTACTGAAATCATGAGCATTGCCAGGATGCAGGACCAGCAATGGGCCCTACTAGCAACATGGCTGCAGTCTATCACATCAAGCACCTCAGAAAGGCATGACATTCCCTAGAAGGCATGCATGCTACTAGACTGGTCTTCAGGTGGTGTGGCACTAGGAAATAGATATACTGATCCACATGTGCCAAGAGTATATGAAGGAACTGCTGAAGTACCCTAGGGGCAGAAGCATGTGAGATATCCAACATGTCCTCAGTTTGTCTCGGAAGGACCCTAGGGTAAGTGTAGTGAGAGCTAGACATACCTTGGTACCCACAGGTATAGGAAGGACAAGCATTCTCTCAGTTCCTATCTGTGGCCCATACCAACTCACCAAAGCCCACACTATGTCCCCATCCTCTCTAAACCTGACGAAAAAGTCATCATCATCAAAATTCATATGGGTTAGCCTGTGATCTGTTTTGGCTCTAGATAACCAATTTTCTTTTTTCTGTCACAGCTAAAAACTATAATTACAACATTTTAGTTTGCTTCATCTTCTTACCATCTGTGTGCCACTCTGGTGGCTCTTTTGGTTAGCTGCTGCACAAATATGCTATGAAATGATTCATTAAGATTTCTGCCTCATTTGTCATGCACATGGAATTATTGCACTCCACACTAAATCATTACTTGGGATTTACTGCAAGGAGCAACTTGGATGGTGGAAGTGCTGATGTGCCATCCTGACAGGGAGCCTAAGGGAGATAGTTGTGCTATCATCTTTGTGCAGTGCTTACTTGAGCTGTGACCTCTGTGTTTCCAGCAATATGCTATTTACTTTGTACAGCTACAGTCATGTTGCATAGCCAGTAGCCCCTGACAGCCAGCATTTCTGCAGTGTATTTCTATCTGTAAATTGTGGGCAGCAGTGGTCTACTTCCTTTGCATAAATATTCTGTACCTGGATTTCCAGGTGAGCAGATGGGTAGCATGCAATTCTCCAGCTTTGTTTCAGTTTGGCAAACTGCACAGGACTATGGTATGAGATTTCTACTATCGTTTAGTACACTCATTATGTTATATACTGTGTGACTAGTTTTAAAGTAATTTTTTGGAACACCTTGCCTTGACTTATATCTGTTAATGTTTTAGAGGTAATGGTTGGATGTGATACAATTGCATTGCATATTTTTTCTTCAGTTATATGGTAAGTGATTGAAATACGTGTAAGCTGGTTAAACGTAACTGACAGAAAACAATCAAATATATATATATATGCTCTGTTTCACATCAGATTTATAAAGAATGCCATCTTCCCTGCCACATGCCACAGATGTCTCTCAATACAACACTAAAAGACATTTTCTAACACAAAACACATCTATTTTAAGTATTTTTAAAGGGAGGAGGGGTACCCCACCCAAACCCCATGAAAACATATACATCCTAACTGTGAAATCACACAGTAGTGAGGAAAGGAGATATTTCTTACTACCCACTACTGCATGATGTTGCTTTACTTAACCACAGCCATTTTACCATCCTAACCTTCAATACAAATCCTATACTTGGGCTGAATTCAACCAAAAGGTAGTTTTGTCAGGCTTTTGTTTTCATCAAATGCATGTATATATTGCACTGACAATTAAGTTTATAGTACGAAATAATAATTTTCATACTGTCAGTTATGACAATCTCTGTTTTTATTTTATAGTTTTTAGATCCATAGCTCTCAATTGTACAGAATTGTGCAGAATGTTCCCAATATTTTGGACTCATCCATCATAAAATATTTGATTCTTTGGTAAATCTTTGAGGATTACAGTCAGTCAATAAGGCCTGATATTAAACTTTCATACATCTTACTGTTCAGGAAATAGACATTAATGCAGGCCCTGTTGTTCTATTAATTTCTTAAGTGAATTTGACTATTATTTAAAAATTGTACCTGATTCCCTCAATATTTTTGGCTTGTCTAAAATTTTTGAACAAAGAAGTTGAAAGGTATGCCAGGTACTGCTCTGTCAGCTGCATTCATGTGGTATCTTAATATTATATTGTTTTATGCCATTGTTTCTTAATATATTGTACTTGCCTTTAAATGTTGCTTTGTTATTTATGTCTTTTTTTCCAAGTATCTACTACTGAGCAGATTTTAGTTACATTTTTATAGTATTTGTTAGAATTGTTGGAATTATGCCTTTGTCTGGGTTGCTGCTGAAACTTTTTGTTTTTGTTTTGTTTTTAATGAGATGCATTTTTTTGCTGCTGTTATTTATATGGCTGACTGATAACAGAAATGATGCAGCAGGTATGGTTCATAAGTTGGCCTTATCTCTGCTTATACTTTATAGCATAGTATTACTCATTTTCTGTGTCATTTATTTTATGTGCTCTAGGTTTTACAATCTTAGGTCTTTTAAATTTGTTCCACGATGTTTTTGTATGACGATCTGTATATAGTTTAATGTAGTACTCTCTCTTAGTGTCTGGGATGTGCGTTATGCTTTACACACAGAAGTGTGTTATTTCTTAATTTCCATGTAGCTCAAAGTGTAATACACAGAATAATGTGTGTGTGTGTGTGTGTGTGTGTGTGTGTGTGCACATGTGAGAGTGTCTGTGTTTTTATAATTTGTCTATTATATAATAGTATTTCATCTCACACTTCACTTGTGTGGGGTTATTTCCTTTTCAGACTTTTTAAACTATTTTTTTAAACGAGTTATGTTGTAGAATTTTCTTTTTTGTGATTTATTTGTGTATTATTTCATTTTTAGATTTTTTGAGTGTTATTACTGTTATTATTAGTGCTCCATGTCGTACTCCATCTTTTTGCATGTAGCAGTATAATTCTTCTGCTGGTATTTCTTCTATGTTTCTGTATTTCTTGTATTTTTTATATACGCAAGACTGAAACATTTTCACATTTGAAATAAAAGTGATTGTGTTCTATTGCCTTGTACATATTGTTGTATTTGAATTGTAATTTGTAGGTTTCATATTTTTCTGATAATTCATAATCTTCGGATTTGCTGTATCTTGAATCTTATTATTCATATGAGTTTTCTTTTTCCTGTTCTGTATCTATATGTAACCTATATTTTGGGTTTTCTTGTATTTTAATTTATGTATAGCTCTGTTCTTTGTTTCATTTATTTGCAGGCTCTGGTTAGTGCTGTCTGTTTCTCTTCATACAATAGCTGTCTTCTGTATTTACAAAGTGTCATTCGTTGGTGTTATTTTCTTTACTGCTGCTTTATTTGGTTTTCTATTTTTTGTTGTTTTTCTGTGGTATTTTGTTTTTATTTTTTTCTAGTGTTTGTTTTCATCTTGTGTTCTGTGATTTATTTACTCAGTTTTAAATTTGTTAACTTAATAGAAGGAATGGGCCATAGGCAAAGATGCAGGTAGCTATACTTGTGAGTGGTCCAGTTCCCCAATCTGACAACCACCACAACTTTAAGTTGAGGAGCAAAAAAAAAAAAAACTTTTAAACTGCAGCAGCAAATTGCTTGTTACATTTGCTGCTATAGTTTGTGCTATTCCTGGAGTGCTACAGCTCTTCATTTCTGAGAACAAATGCAATACTGTATTAAAGACATGGAGTGATACAGAACTTCATTTCTGACCGCAAATGCAAAATGAATGGTGGTACTGCACTGGAAACTGATTGTGATCTACTGATCATGCCTCCTAACACTTTGCACTGGGGGTAACTGTGTCCTTTGCCCTGCCCTAGCTACACCTATGCCAATAGTCCCTTTTTTAGACACAACCCTGGCTCCTGAAGGTTGACTATATTTTACATGATTATCAATGCAAGATGTTATATGCATTACAATTTCAAACATCTCAATCAAGATGATCCCTTGGATCCGTTAAACAAAAATCTCTGTGCAGGAAAAGTGTAGCTGCTCTTGCATGGAATATGGCCGCTGAGCAATTCAGGAAACAGCTGACCTGACGTGCACGAGCCTGCCGACACTTTTCCTGCACGGAAAGCCCTGCAGAGTGCTAATTACCTCATTTGCTGGTGAAAACCATGCAAATGAAGTGAATTAGTGATTCAGGAAGCAGGCAGGCATCCATGCAGGAACAGTGCTAGTTGCATAAATGTGTTCAGTTACTAACCGAACACATTTCTGCAAATAACAAAATGGAGGCATGACATCTCAAATAAAAGCATGTATTTATAAACTTTAGGCATGACAATGGCCATTCAGAGCAGTAACTATGGACTAAGGCAGTGGGGTATGCAAATGAGGGGAAATTTACTGAATCACAAAATATTCTAAGTCCACACACTGCACCTAACCATGTAGGTGCTAGAACAGGATAGTGTAGGCAGGAGGAGCAGCTAACATGAAAAGGGGATGTGTCATGCTTACTTACTGTAAGCACATTGGAGCTCCATTGCCCGGGTTTGCACTTAGCTAAGCACAGCTGAGCAAGGGAATGTGTCTGAGGCTGTAATGTCTTACTCCATGAAATGAAGATTGTGTTCACATCCGGGGAGGGCTTTTTCTGCTACAATGAGTTTACCTTAATGAAACAGGTGTGTTTGGTGTGCACTGGGACTTAAAAAAATGGAAATAGCAGCACTGTTTACATTTAGGCAGTGGGTTTGTGTGCCGTGCCTTGAGGATTAAAAGGGGCGGAAATAGGAAATAAAAATAGCTGGCAGGTGGAATGTCTCACAATCAGCCAATCACACAGGCAGCATCTGCAGCACACCACTATAAACTATGCAAACACCTTCCAGTCTGGTTTTTCTCACAAAATCTGCACCATAGGTGTACACATACGGGGGAATTTTAACTGACAAATCTAGCAAAAAATCTTAGGGGCTGCTATTGCTTTGATCTATCAGTATGTGCAAGAGGCCAAGGGCACTGAGGAGGATAATGCTGACAACTGACTCAGACCGAGGAGGAGGACAAGAGTGTTCAGACCCAGGGTAACCTACCAGGGGCTACATGATCTGGAGATAGTAGAGCACTACAGGGTGGGGTCTATATCAGAACATCAAAGTTTTAAAACTTTGAATGTTCTAATATCGACCCCTATTCAGTGAACACTAAAAATAGCGAAGCTGCAGAACACCAAATTTTTTCCTAGGGAAAGAATTTGGTTGGCCATTTCTGTGGCTTCGCTATTTTCAGCGCTGTGGTGGAAAGTTACGGGTTGGGTTCAGGTAAGTGTGCGATTGTGTGGACGTTATGGTTAGGGTGCGGGTTAGGTAAGTTAGGGTTAGGGCCGGGTTACGTGAGTTAGGGTTAGGTCGCGGGTTAGGTGAGTGTGCGATAATGACGAACCTTATGGTTAGGGTTTGGGTTAAGGTAAGTGGATAGATAGTAGTGTATATACAGTTTAGTGTAGGGTTAGATGTAGGATTTTAAGTGTATGTGTGTGGATTGCTGTTTTTATGGTGTGCTTGTGTTGTGTGTATGTGTTTCGGAATAGTGAATTTTTTCCATGGGAAAAAATTTGCTGTTCTGAATGTTCGATATTTTGTGGTTTAGATATTTTAGGTTCGATGAAATAGCGTTCGCTATTTTCATCTTTCGATAGCGTGATATAAACGCTACAGGGTGGACAGGGACATACTTCAGCAACTCATTGAGCTGTGCTGGCCTCGCCTCAGACCCAGAACCAACAGAGCGGAACCCATCCCAGTGGATACCAAGATATGTGTAGCCTTAAGAACACTAGCTACAGGTACTTTTCAAAGACCAACTGGGGATATCATGGGGGTCTCACAGGCATCTGTGTCCAGGATACTCCACCAGTTCCTGGATGCCATGTGACCACATGCTGCTGAGCACATTTACTTCCCCAGCACCCGTGAGGAGAGGACCAGCAATATGCATCTCTTCCACTATGTAGCAGAATACCCGGAAGTAGTGGGTACCATAGACTACATGCACATCCACATCAAAGCACCACCCAGTGACCACGGTAGGGTCTACCTAAACCGCAAGGGGTTCCACTCCTCCATCAGCTACCAGGTTGTGTGTGATGCCCAGGGCATTATCATGAATGTTTGTGCTGGCAGCCCTGGAAGCTATTACGACTCCCACATCTCGCATTCATCACAGTTGTACCAGGCATTTGCCAGTGGGGACATCCCATATGGCCTTCTGGTGGGGGATGCTGGTTACACACTGAAGCCATAGCTGATGAGACAGAAATGCACACACAACCACGCAGGAACACCATAATGAGGCATATGCACAAATCAGGGTCATTATAGAGCATGTGTTTGAGATGCTGAAGTCACGGTTCCACTGCTTTGACATACCTGGTGAAGCCATGTACTCTCCAGCCACATGTGCACACATGTTCACAGTATGTGCCATGCTGCACAATATGATCCTGTGGAAACAGCTGCAGCAGAAACAAAATGAGAAAGGGCCACACAGCCCCCCACCATTGCCAAGGTCTCCACAGGCATGGAGGGACTCGGAGGAGAAACATCCTGAGCCTGCCCCTGTAGGCAGATGGAGGCATGCCCCGTATGCCCTGTCCTTGACAAAGAGGCAATGCATAGCACATACACTGATACTGTAAAGCCCAAGGGACTGATATCTCTCTCTCTGACTCGCATACACAGTAAAATGGATGCCAAACATCACACCACGTATAAGCAGTGTACTGCATGCATCCAACATAGTCAGCCCTCAAGCATGGTCCTCACTACTGCCTCAGGCACAAGGTAAGTCAGTCTTCTTAACAATAAATGAATGAAATGAATGGAGTAGAATGTTCTGATAGCATATATATGGTATTTATGCAAGCATGCAAGGGAATGGGGTGGCTTACTGGGATAGCAGCAGACAACTGACAGCTATGTGGGACAGCAAGAAGTGTATGCCCAGTACTGGCTTAGCCACACTTTGCAGTACCATCCTAGTTAACAAGTACCACTCCAGTATATGTGGTGAGCCAAATAACCTGGGGGGGGGGCTCATAGGTCACATGCATGGATGTCAAAGTGGGGGTCCCATACTCACCCCCAGCCTCACCCAGCAAATCAGCTGTAGAAAACCATACAGAAATGTCTGGTAAAAGCCCCCACATTGTGACACCCATGACATTCTCTCCTACAGACTTACACAGTGATATCACAGCA
Source organism: Protopterus annectens (assembly GCF_019279795.1). Taxonomy (NCBI): domain Eukaryota; kingdom Metazoa; phylum Chordata; order Ceratodontiformes; family Protopteridae; genus Protopterus; species Protopterus annectens. Next base: position 519,276,634 of record NC_056736.1, read on the forward strand.
GGTCTGGCAGTGGCAGTATGGCTCTGAGAGGTAAGAAGTCTGAAACTAAAAATGTTTATGCCAGAACAATCTCATCTGTGGTCGATACTGTTATGCCTGTATTATCAAAGATAGGGCACACCACTATGCTAAATGGGACCAAAATGTTAAGCAAATAT
>NC_056736.1:519591791-519744291 GCF_019279795.1 Protopterus annectens
ATTATGGGCTTCCAGTTTTTCTTCTGCCTCTAAGAAAAACATTGCCACACTCCAGCTTCTGCCAATTCATTACAAACTCACCTCTCTGTGATCATCCGTGTATCACCTAGGAAAAAAGCGAAATGGCTATCCATTAATCAAAGATCCTAACTACTTTTAGGATCCCAACTCTACAAACTATTACACCTTCACAGATTTACTTACCTTGAAGAGAGACTCCATAAAAAAAAAAAAAAAAAACTCATACATCATACATACATCACAAGGCAGACCAACTCTCATTACTACTAGAAACAAATTCAATATTACTGCACATGCTTGGTCCTCTCAGGCACCTACTTTTTGTTAAGCTCTTCCCATCGACATGAAGAAAATTATAACTTTATTCCAAATTCAGAATGCTACACTAAAAGCACTTCTTCTTAGCCAAATGCCCCAGCTTCATCACAGAACATATCACCTAATCTATCTGCTTTCTGAGTCCTTTCTCGTATCTCAAGATTCACTGAAGATTGACCCACTTTAGAAACTAGTGTATATATTGTACATTAAACTCTGCTTGATTATACATTGTGCTGTGTTTGTTCATTATAATGTATCTACACAGGTTTTTCTATGCAGTTAGTCTGAAATACTCTTATTGCTTTTAGTTCTATATTTTTTTATTTTGTGAAATGTCTTTTATTTCACCTGGGCTAAGCCTGAAAGTGGTCAATATTGATCAGTGCACTGCCCCTCTAAACAAATATAAATAAAATAAATAAATACAATTTGGGTTCCTTGATAGGTGTTTACAAGTTAATGTCTAAATAACTAGCTCACTGTTACGTGGTACAGTATAAAGAACAGGCTTCAACACTATTCAGTATTACTGATTTATGAGGAAATGTTATCTCCTACGCTTTGTCCTAGGCAACAATGTTTTACTTCACCACCATGCTGTCATCATTTCTATTAAGTTCCAGTCCACCTCAAGCTGGCATACAAACTCAACAGTCTACCAATCCCTGATGTGGATCAGTCCATTGCAAAACAAATCTAGATATCATCAAGAGAACATGCTCTGCTATCAAAATACCCTGTCTAATGGGAAATGCCCTATCCTGCTGAAAACACCCTACCTTGCTACAAATGCTGCATAATGTTTGCAAGAATATTTCATCTACCAGTAATAGAGAGTTACCGCCTATCCTGCTTTATGCAGGACAGCCCCAATTTGGTCAGTTGTGCCCCAACAAAAAGATGAACATTGCTAATTTTCCAAGATTCTAGGGCTAAATATATTTCCAAAGTTTCTTCCAATAGTTTCATAAACCAGTCATTTTGCAACTGAAACACTCTCCTCAGGATTTAATAAATTCTGAGTAGGCACCGTGTAGAGCCTATATGGAATGTATCTGTGTACATGGCTATGCCCCCCCCCCCCTTGGTGGCAGCCATGCATATTAATGATGGCACTCTGCCAAGAGAGAGCTTAGGAACAGGCTATTGAATCAGCGTAGAGAGATGTGTATGGGCTACCCATGGTTTTGGATGCCTGGTCAGATGTTAAATAGAGGGTAAGGCTCCTAGTAATGTACACCGCCACTGTTGAAACGCTGTGCATTCTGTTAAATGTGTAATATTTAAGTTTTTGTTATTTTGCTGCATGTTTGTGAGGCAAGGAGTGCAGCAATGCCAAGCTGTGCTCACAAATAGAGAGCTGACACCTGGTACACATCTAAAAATAGAAACTGGATGTAATCAGTTATCATAATTAATTATTGCAATTTTTTTTAGACTTGCTGTTTGTGCTGCGCAGTCCCAAGCACAACTAATACATACATAGCCGACACTTAACAGACATCTAAAAATAGAAACCAGATGTAATTAATTAATTATTTACAGGTTTGTTTATGCATGTTTGTACAGTGTGGCATGGTGCTTAACAATGCTAGCAGGTGGCTCAGTAGTATATGTGAAGTTGTACTAGTTTTCATAATATCCAAGTAGCTAAATGGGGAGAGTTACAACTTTATGTGTAGTAGGTCCTGGGTTTGAGTCCATAGCAGGCAGAACATCTGTAATTTAATGTACTATTTTTGTATACTTTAATAACAATATTGTAAAATAAGGCACTGCTGTACTCTTCTGAGCTCTGCTGAGCTCTGCTCAACCATGCTAAGCACTGCATAAACATGATAACAGCTGCTTATGTTTGCTTGGTGCTAAGCTTTGCTAAAACCATGGCTGTGTAGGTTTTTGCACTGCTCAGCTCTGCTTAGCTAGTTTGCCCACTGCTATATGTGGTGCTTTTTTGAATGTTGCTCAATGACATGTAAGGGTGGGAAAACAGCCTATATTAAGTGCAATAGGTGGGAATTCTGCAGCATTCATTGGAGTTCAGTTGACTGTTGATATGGCACATGGTTCTGGTGAAGGTGGACTCTTTTGAGTGCAGAAGTGGGGTATTCAGGAGTCCAGGGTCATGGCTGGGTTCCTTGTAAAAAACATGAACCTCGGCTAATGCAGGGAGGTTTCTAGGGCTCAGAGTGTAATGCAAAGGAAATTCACCAGTGTTACTGGTATCACCAGCACAGGTGAGCAGTGTCATCATCACCATGATGATCTGAAAAGGAGAAAGAGGGGAACATTGTAGACCTGGGTCAATGCCCCACAAGTATGTAAGTATCTTTTCCACTGTCTTACCAAAATGCAAGTTGAATGTCAGCAAAACTGCTAATGGTGTGCTTCTCTCAAACAGCTGCAGCTGAGAGGGCTCACAATGTTGAGTTCCATACCAGGTGCCAGGCCAGGTTGCACCATCAGTGTGGTGAGTACGGATGTATAATGCTAACTGTAGTGCAATAGGCAAGAAAGAGTAAAGCATTTACTGCTGTAAAGTATACACAAGAAAATCTGTAGTGCAATAAATGGACAATTAGAGCTGTAGTGCAATAAATAAATAATAGCAACTGTAGTTCAATAAAAACAATAAACAATACCAATAACAGTAAACAAAGTGGTGTACAGCAGTATTGTGTTGTCATAACCATTACTGTAGAGCTTTATGCTTTAATTCTGTAAGGTAAGGTTTCTGCAGTCAAGTGTAACACTATAATAGCTGTAGAATGCAAATCTAATGGCCTGCAACCTGTATTGCTTAACTCATAGTTCTGTCCAATACTGTCTCCAGGCCAGTATCAGTCACATAGTGCTCTCTCTTCCTCAGACTTCAGGTAAGAAAGGTATATAGGTGAGGTACCCCAATCCATGGGCAGATATTGTGTGTGTACTTCACAGATATTTCAAAGCAATAACAATACAGAATGTTTACCAGCAGTGTTGATTGTAAAATAAAGCTGTATTAATATGTGCCATATGGTTGCATTCTATGCATGTGTGTTCTACTGCCACTAGAGTCTAGTATAACACTGTAATAGTACTAGAATGCCAGAGGAATGTCCTGTATCTTGTATTGCTCAATTCATAGTATGGTTCCAGGTTATCTCCACGTAAGTATCAGTCACTCAGTAGTCAGCAGTGACTCAGTAACTCAGTCTGTTAAATGCCTTTTACACAGTGCATTTTGCCATAAACAGTCCTGGGTTCGAATCCAGCGGTATGTAGCACTAAATTTTTAGTATCAGTCATGTACTGCTCAAGTTTTATCTCTCCCCAGGAACAAAAGGTATATGGATGAGGTAGCCCATATTATAGGTTCATAGGTAGGTACTAGGCTATTGGCTCTAGGACCTATATAAGCCTAGCCAAAAAGGTAGTCTGGCTTCACCACCCAAGAAAATTATTTTCCTGTGCCCCACTCGAGCAGAGCCACAGAAGTGATCCCTGGGGTGAATTTTATTTCCCATTCAATCATCAAGATTTTTCTAGAAGAGTGCTAATGAGGAACTTTGTTTGATATAGATAGGTAGTTTGTTCCAGAGTATGGGAAGTCTCTGATACAGGAATCTATCCCTCTAGCATGTTCTATTTGTTGTGGTGACAAGGTTTAGGTCCCTAGAGTGTGTAGCTGGGATTTCTTTAAGTGGAGCATGTCCAACAGCTCTGGGTTTGACATAGCTTTGTATGTTAGGCAGAGATTGCCTCTGAGTGGGCGATATGCGACTGAGTAAAGCTGGGTTTTTTTTAGACGGTCTGCGTAGGGCATCTGTTTGAGTCTGGAAATCCTCTTTGTGAGGTATTTCTGTGGCCTTTCCAGTTGTTGTAGATGTCTTGTGAGATACATACCAAAAGGGGCGCTGTATTCTATAATGAGTCTAATGAGTGATGAGTAGATGGGAACAATGACCTTTTTTTCCTAGATTGGAAACCTTTTGTGATGAGGTGTGCCACATAGAAGGATTTCCTGACTACTGTGGTGATGTGATTATCAAAGGAGAGACTACTGTCCACCTGTGTCCCACGACCTCTTATCACACTTTTGGTGTTAAGTAGACTACCACCTATGTGGTAGTTCATGGGTACAGAGTTTTTACCAAAAGGGATGACAATTCACTTTTTGGCATTGAGCTTGAGGCCATGACTTTGACACCAGGCATCTCTCAGTGAGGCTCTTTTGTAGGATGTCCACATCGTTGGGAGTTTCGATTATGGCTCCTAGTTTGCAGTCATCTGTGAACTTCATTAGCCAAAGACCTTCTGTGTTAGCCTGTACTTCAGAGAAGCAGATACCAAACAGGAGAAGACCCAGAACTGAACCTTGTGGTACTCCACTTGTCACTGGTCTGAAGTTGGATTTGGAGTCTGCTACTTTCACAGTGTGGGTTCTGTCAGTGAGCCGGTTACCTGTCTTGTGACACAGGGATTTATACCTAGTTTAGTGAGTTTATCGATAATTCCAGATTGGGGGATGGTCTCAAAAGCCTTGGCAAAATCTAGATAGGCTGTGTGAACCACCTTACTCTCAACTACAGCTTTGGTAACCACTTCAAAGAATTCTATCAGGTTTAGGAGGCATGATCTGCCTTTTACAAACCTGAACTGGGTGGGGTACAGAGTTTGGAGATTACCAATGTCATTCTTTATAAGTTCAATAATGATATGTTCCATAGCCTTGCAGACCAGGCTTGTCAGGCTAATGGGGTGGTAGTTCATGGGGTCCTTGGTGGCTCCCCTTTGTGGAGCAGGATAACCATTGCTGTGCACATTGAGCACAAAGCCTGAGGTAAGGCTATGATTTGAACATGGTACTTAGGTGGGGTGCCATTTCGTTCTGTAGTTCATGTAGAATGCAGCCTGGGATGTTGTCAGGTCCCATGGATGGTGTGTTCTTGGCTTTGGAGAGTGTGGACTTGTATACCTGTGCAGCCATGATTACAGGAACTTTGCATTTTTCTGATATAGAGATGGGCCCTTTAGGGGTGGGGGTGGGGGGTAAAGTTGGCACTGAACCTATCTGCCAGGATGTTGGCAATATCAGTCGGTTCTGTATATTTAGTGCCATTGTGCTGTAACTCAGAGCAGATATTGTGTTTACATTTCACCGAATGTTAAAATGTGTTCATTAGCATTGTTGATTCATAAATAAATCTGTGTAATCCCAGTATGGATGTATCTCTTGCATGTCTGTACTAAGTTGCTGAAATTATTATATTATTTGCAGATGTCACCTGCAATCACAGCTATTGGGTTCTACTACCATGCCTGCCAACTAAGGCATGACAGCTGTCTAGTTTACTTACTGTACACAAACATGCCTCTCAAGTGTCATGATTTCTTGTAATGTAATTAAAACTGCCTAATCCATCTGTCACATGATTAACAAATAAATTATTATCTGGAATGCAATGTATTACCAAATCCGTTTACAGAACACCTTGGTAGTTATACAAGTACACATTATGTGAAACTGTTCTGTGTAGTTGTGTACCTGCATTTGTTAGTGCTTGACCCTTACTGTCCCATGCTATCAGCTTGAGGGGTATGTATATTCTACAACAGTTATAGGAGAATTGTAGTCACTGTAATTACAACTGATACTACACACCAGGAAAAGTATGTATTACCAGTGTTTTCAGCGGTATCTTGTGCAATGTCACTAATGGAATGTTTCTCTCTCTCTCTCTCCCCCCACTCCTTATCTTAATTTATTCATTATTGTTATGTGTTATTATGATTTAAGATTAACATAATTTGTTAAACTAACTATATTTTGGAAAATGTAGTTGATTATTGTTATATTTTATTATGATTCAATATTAGCAGGTTTTGTTAAACTGTTTTGTTGGCCTTATGGTTTAATTCGTACTGTCATGCTGTTACCATATAGACTGTTACGTTACTTAATGTTGTATTGCACGTAATATACATTAATATGTATTTGGATTAATAAATATGATGTTCCATTCTGTTAATACAAACAATGGTTTGGTTATTACTAACCATAACCAATTGCTATACCTCATTTACCATAGCATGTCAAGGTTGGCCGGTTCCAGCTGATCCCTCTACCTTGCCTCAACCATCCATGGCACCACATCCATGCACATCTAGGACCCAGACCAATGGTGCCCCTTCTGCTGTCCCAGCACTTCCTATGGTATTGGGTAGTACCATCGCATGGGATGGGGAGGGGGCCCCCCTCTAGGAGTGGTGGCGGAGGGGGAGTTGTTACTTGAGTTGAGCTGCTGGTCTTGATGCACAGGATAGTCCACCATGGCTATGACCACCTCCATCGCCAGATTGAGGACATGCTGGCCAACCTGGTGGGGCAGTCTCCAGCACAGCCCTTCTCAGGGCAGAGATGGAGTAATGCTGACAGTCCCATGGGTGGGGATGTGAGTCACGCTGCTGCCATCTGGAGGCACATGGGACTCAGATTCCACAACACCCTCCCTATCCAAGGTGTTCACCCTCCTCATGTGTCACACCACCCCTGTCTGCTGTCTTGTCTGTTTGCAAATGCATCTTCACCTACCCAACTTACATCCCCAACATGTACCTATATCCTTTCCCCAACATTCCACTCTCAGCTTAAAAAAAAAATGGGCACCTGTCTCAAAAAAAAAATCTTCCCATACAAAACTCTCAGTTTCACACACATGTCCACTAAACACACGTAATTTGGTCCAATTAGCTTGACAACACAGTTATATTGTCCTCACCCCTCTCTCTGGGGTGGAGAGTTCAAAGTCATGTACAAATTCTGTCAAAGTGCACAGTTGTTGCTGTACAAGACATGGATAGCTATGGTTCTTTCCTACACCCTTCCTGCACATCCCTATTTGCTTTTCACTATGCTTTTCCACCGGCTTGCCCATTTTACCATGTTCCTATCTCCCCTTTTTTCATTTCTTTATATTTTTAGTGCAGTGCTGCATGATGCTCTGCTCAGCTAAATAGAGCTATAATGACTGTATGTGTTTATCACATTGTAAGGCAAGTACAAAATAAAGGGTCTATATTACCAAAGTGAACGAACTGAAACGCGAATACTGGTAGATCAAATACACATGACACACCAGAAGATTCAGAGAATCCTATTAGGTAGTTTTATAATGTCCCCTTATTTAATAACACATTTTATAAGTCGTACATTACGTGTTGAGTTATTATACCAGCCCTTCTCAGGGCAGAGATGGAGTAATGCTGACAGTCTCATGGGTGGGGATGTGAGTCACGCTGCTGCCATCTGAAGGCACATGGGACTCAGATTCCACAACACCCTCCCTATCCAAGGTGTTCACCCTCCTCATGTGTCACACCACCCGTGTCTGCTGTCTTGCCTGTTTGCAAATGCATCTTCACCTACCCAAATAACATCCCCAACATGTACCTATATCCTTTCCCCAACATTCCACTCTCACCTTAAAAAAATGGGCACCTGTCTCAAAAAAAAAAATCTTCCCATACATAACTCTCAGTTTCACACACATGTCCACTAAACACACGTAATTTGGTCCAATTAGCTTGACAACACAGTTATATTGTCCTCACCCCTCTCTCTGGGGTGGAGAGTTCAAAGTCATGTACAAATTCTGTCAAAGTGCACAGTTGTTGCTGTACAAGACATGGATAGCTATGGTTCTTTCCTACACCCTTCCTGCACATCCCTATTTGCCTTTCACTATGCTTTTCCACTGGCTTGCCCATTTTACCATGTTCCTATCTCCCCTTTTTTCTTTTCTTTATATTTTTAGTGCAGTGCTGCATGATGCTCTGCTCAGCTAAATAGAGCTATAATGACTGTATGTGTTTATCACATTGTAAGGCAAGTACAAAATAAAGGGTCTATATTACCAAAGTGAACGAACTGAAACGCGAATACTGGTAGATCAAATACACACGACACACCAGTAGAAACATTATAAAGTGGGGGGCTTTGTCCCCCACACCCCCCAATGCTGTGCCCCCACCCCCCAACTAAATATACTAACTCCAAGATCACACTACAGTGGGGAAAAGGGCAAATTCACAGCAATGGCCAACCAATTTTTTTCCATAGCAGTGATGTAGCTGTTCGCTTACCTGTGAGTTCGACTCATGTGTTGATGAAATGGTGGTCATGTTTCAGTTCATTTGAGTTGGTAATATAGACCCAAAATAGACACCTCTGCCATGTATCAAACGTGGTCCCATCACACCTACAACACACTGCATTAACCCGCCACACCACAAAACTCTTTATTAAAACAGGTGGTTTAAACAAAACATAATTGCCAGTTACAGCCATTAGGTGTGTTTCAGTGGAGCTGCACACTGCGCCACACCATGCAAACTGGAATAAAAAGTAATGGAAAAAATGGGAGTGTACCTTGTACTCTGGTGTAACAGTACACCAGTAAACAGCCAAAGACATGATTATGGATGTAAATGAGGCCAGTAATAGCAGGTAAATGTGTCCTTTTATCGGCAACATGTAGAAAGATGCCTGCTAAGGCATAAATGGCAAAGTACATGTACAACTGGGACCCTGATGCAGAAGTACATTCATATAAAGCCATGAGCATACTTATAGATGTAGAAAATGCTTGTCATAACCTGTATGCATGCACATATATCTTGCAAATACACCTGCATTAGCAGTGACACAGTAGGTCAGTCTGTCAAATCTCTTGCATACAGTGCATTTTCCCACATACAGTCCTGGGTTCAAATCCAGTGTGGTGCTGCATTTCAATTACATTATTGTGAAGACAGCAATTAATGAATTACTCATGCACTCTTTATCCACATAAAGCATTGCAAATGAAATAACTGCTTTTCAGTGCTGGAAGTCACAGGCGTGCAGGTAGGGACACTCTTCACACATCCATATAGCATAACTACATGTCGCCTAGTACTCTGTTATTGACACAGTTGCCTAACATAAGTACCATAAACACATGCCTTAATTGGAGTGTAAAGGGTACTCTCACCGCGGCTCTGCCTCTATAACAAGGCTGACACAGCTGTCACAGGCACTCCTACAGCTTGTACTCCAAAGCGTTCACATCCTCTGTCTATGTCTATTACCTGCAGCAGCAGCTGCAGCCTGTGGTACACATAGTTCTATGTAAATGTGTCTGGTATAGACCTACCCTCTGCAATGATGTAGTCCCCTCACCCCTGTAATGTCCATTTCAATGGCTAAGAAAGAGGCCCTGGTCTACATGAAGGCCTTGTCATTGGCTAATGATAGTGAAATTCAGCTGTTTTGACTGCAATTAGCATATCAGAGCCACAGATTGGTTTAGAGGCAATTACCTGCTAATGAGAAGCATGTTAAAAATGCAAGCAGCTGGCTATGTGGAAACATTCTGTATGAGACTTTCCTCACATAGAGCATGCTTTTGCAAAACATTACTAGACACACATTTCAACAGAGGAATACTGCACTCTACCAGGTATGTAACTGTTTTTTGTGTATAACAGGACGCAGATGGGAGGATAGAGGTATGGGGAATAGGGATTACAGCAGTAAGCCTGTCTTAGACCTGTGGTAATGACATGTCATTGGCATCCTACTGTCTTACATTTATGGGGGACGTACAATACATCAGGGCTGCATTATCTTTTGTCATTGTGGCACAGACACACTGGTGTTGTCGGACTGTCCCTATATAGTGGTTGTTATATTACACTGCTATTTGTCTGGCACTGGTCTTATGACATATTATTGGCTGGTTGGCCTTAGGGGACACACCACAGTGGATCAGAGTGTTGGGTGTATGATCATACAGCAGAATCTCTCATGGCACACAGGGAAATATCTCAGTATTGATACTAACATGGTTGTATCCACACATGTCGTATGTTGTCACACTGTGGGGTATGATGTGTGAGCAAGCAGTGGATAGTGCTGGCCATTTTGCTCTTGCTGTATCTGTGCATAGTGGATATCAATGTATCTGCTCCTGTAATGTTTTTCCCTTTTGTTGTCTTTCAGGAATAATGTACCATAGATGTCATACCCTCTTCTTAGATGTGGAGATTGAACTAATTCTTGAAGGATGACGGCAGCTTCATCACATCCTGCTATCCAGGGGGAGGCATAACAGGGAACAGTGGGCTGCATTGTGGGCAGACTTTGTCCGGGATGTGAATGCCACTGGCCACCAGGACAGGACATATGAACAGGTTTGACACTGAGCTACAGACATGATGAATGCTGCAAGACAAAGGGCAGCTGATTTAGCTAGGGATTGTGCCATCACCAGTGGAGGGCCTGCAATGGAACAACCACTCTCGGCCACTGAGGAATTCTTGGTGAACCTAGGGACACATGACAGCTCTCAGGCATCCATCACACCATACATTGTGGAGGTGGGTGCCACAGTGTCCACAACAGAAGAGCATGCAGGTAAGCTTACTATGATTACCACTGTAATTCTGCAGCAGTCATTCTGTCAGGCTGTACATACCTTTACAGGGGTGTCAGGTCTATGTGCTTTGTGGGGGTGGGATTTCAGCTCTGTTGTACACTCATACTCAGAATGTCACCAATACATCAACTAACAAAGTAGATACCAACCAAGTGAGATATATGCATGTATTACCTTGTTGTGCTGCAACATGTGGTGGTACTGACATTCCCTCACACTCAACTTTCTAAAGGTCCATCAGGTGTTGCCCAAGGCTGTGGTCCTGCTCCTGATAAACTTGATACTCTTTTGTTACAAAAGATATATATGCTATTAAAGTTAAGGGCTATAATAATGCCATATGTATACCTAATTTTGTGTGTAAGCAGAGTAGAATGTTTGTATGTTCCATTCTGCAACATTTACTTAAGGTTCTTAGAGTGGGTAATCACAGGAGTGTAGCTGAATAAACAGAAACACTTTTGCTGTTATAGTGAAGAGTGAATAAGCCTCCTTGTCTACATGAGGCAATTAATCCAGCATGCCTTTTACAAACCAAAAGGTTGATGGTACATACCTTAGGAACTGAATACTTTTATTTATATATATTTGTTAAGATAAGTGTAATGGATTTTACTTGCTGTTTCATCAAGTATAGTTTCTTATTGAATAACTAAAAGGTAAATTGTACTGGTCAAGTTTTAGTTGATTTACCTGACATGCTTGTAGTAAAGGCATTGAGTCAAATGTGTATGTTGTTGTGAGGAAGTCTGTTGTGCATGAAAGCAGAGATGAGAAGATGTAAGGCTGGTAATGCAGTTGTGGATCCTCAGTATTATGAGTCTTTGTGGTTTTCCATACATAGTGCAGGTAGCAATGTTCATATGTTCATAGGTAGGTACTAGGCTATTGGCCCTAGGGCCTATATAAGCCTAGCCAAATGGTACCCTGGCTTGTGCCACCCAAGAAAATTATTCTCCTGTGCCCCTGTCAAGCAGAGCCACAGAAGTGATTCCCGGGATGAATTTCCTATCTCCCATCCAATCATCAAGATTTTTCTTGAAGAGTGCTAATGAGGAGCTTTGCTTGATATAGATAGGTAGTTTGTTCCAGAGCATGGGAAGTCTCTGGGACAGGAATCTATCCCTCCAGCATGTTCTGTTTATTGTGGTGACAAGGTTTAGGTCCCTAGAGCATGTAGCTCGAAGAGATTGGGATTTATTTACATGGAGCATGTCCAACAGCTCTGGATTTGACATAGCTTTGTATGTTAGGTAGAGATCACCTCTGAGTAGGTGATATGCGACAGAGTAAAGCTGGAGTTTTTTGAGATGGTCTGCATAGGGCATCTGTTTGAGGCCGGTAATCCTTTTTGTGAGGTATTTCTGTGGTCTTTCCAGTTGTTGTAGATGTCTTGTGAGGTACATACCAAAAGGGGCATTGTACTCTATAATGGGTCTAATGAGTGATGAATAGAGGGGAACAATGACCTCTTTTTTCCTGGATGAGAAACCTTTTGTGATGAGGTGTGCCATGTAGAAGGATTTTCTGACTACTGTGGCGATGTGATTATCAAAGGAGAGACTACTGTCCACCAGTGTCCCAAGGTCTCTTATCATACTTTCGGTGTTAAGTAGACTACCACCTATGTGGTAGTTCATGGGTACAGAGTTTTTACCAAAAGGGATGACAATGCACTTTTTGGCATTGAGCTTGAGGCTATGGCTTTGACACCAGGCATCTGTCTAAGTGAGGCCCTTTTGTAGGATGTCTACATCATTAGGAGTTTTGATTATGGCTCTTAGTTTGCGGTCATCTGCGAACTTTGTTAGCCAAAGACCTTCTGTGTTAGCCTGTACTTCAGAGGAGTGGTGGTGCTTTTGTCTTGGTTTTCACAGGTGACCAGGGGGTTTGGGGTCTCTCCCCCCACACACCCCAATGTCAGTGTCTCTTCAGACTCTGACCCGATGTCATTGTCTCTTCAGACTCTGAGGATGGTAGTGGTCACAGTGAGGCACAAGTGGGGTTGTCAGAAGCTGAATCTGTCCCAGAGGTTGACATCCCTCTCCTGCCCCCATTGTCACTGCACACAGTAAGTATGCCCACACATACACAGTCCCCATAGGCCACAGATATTGGACAGTCAGAGGGTGGAGACATTGAACAGGAAAGTGTGGCAACTATGGCTCCAGTGAGTGTAGACAGTGGCCATAGCCAGAGAGGTGATGAGGTCCCACACAGGCAGATTGACAGGGGTGCTCATAGGAAGACTGTTGCCTGTGCACCACCTGTTGCAGGTGTCACAACACGGGTCACTCAACACATGTTTCGGGCCATCATGAAGGTACAGGCACATTCTGAATGAAACACCAGATGTATGCTTAGGGTTATGAATGCAGCACAGTCTGACATCCGTGACTACTTCCACAACATTGGGGACACCCTGGATCAGTTCACTGATGCAATGGACAGATGGTGGGCTGAGATAGTATCTGTCTTGGACTGCACATTGTCTGTACTGGAGCATCTGGTTGCAGTTGTGCATCAGACCCATGGACATAGGTCAACAACACCATCTGCTGAGAGTCCATGTGGCCGTGCACAGTTACACTGCTGTAGTGGCTGTACATGCAGTGCTACAGAGGGGAGTGTGCTGTCTACACCACAACCTGGCAGGCCATGGGCTTGTGGTCCTGGGTGGTCCTGTGGGGGACATGGTCCCATCAGACAGCAGTCACCATCAGGTACTAGCACTGCATCTGACCTTGGGCATGGTGGTGCCAGTGCAACTCCTTGCAGAGCCAGTTCCCATGTTCAGGGCCAGAGACGGTGAACTGTCACCACTACCATGTACAGTACAATGCTTTCCAACATACAGATGTATAGGGCTAGCACTGAGCTTGCCTGTGTATGTGTACACACTCACACACCACTGTCACATGCAGGTTACCTACAGACACACACAGCATCTCTCCATGGTCCATCTATCCCAGTCCTCTCCCCGACTCACACACATGATGTCAACTGTTTGGGCCAGCCTAGGCCTGCAGCACCTCTACACAACACCCTCTGCAAGTGATTATACCTGGGCCACATCCCTGTCATCCTTCCCATCGATGCAGGGAAATGAAGCTATGTGTCTGATGCACAGGGTGACTATAGTACTTGACATGTACTTGTGTAATGCAGTATTGTTTTGCCATGCCACTTGTAGTAGTCACCAACATATACTGTATGCTGACATGTGTCATGAGTATGCAACATACTTTTGTGTACCTTATGTTGTATGATGTTGTACTGTTAGTATTGTTACACAATGACAGGTATGTCACAAACCTCAGTATGTTTCTCTTCAAGGAGTCTAAAAGGATAACCTATTGACACATGGCAGCACAGCAGAAATATGACTTCAGCAAGGAACAGCAGTATACATACATGGCTCCATAGGTTCATATGTGTATGACAGTCTAACAAGGACAATGTTAGCAGTCAGCGTACTCATGCATTCATAAGTTGTGATAAAGTCTGCTACCCTTGAAACATTTCACCTATGTTTTTGGAACTTACACATCTACAAGCTGTGGTGATAGAGCTGACCCATCTACAAATATCCTGTGTCCAGTTCAGACAGTTGGCCAACATTAGTTATGATGTGTAACCTGCACATGATGTGTGCGAGAGCAGATGTGTGCTTTACATGCATGAGGGGCCTGTTCATGTAGGGTGCACTGTCTGTGTTACATAGCAGTCTCCCCAGTATGTACTATGTATACCACTTGGATGTTGTAAGTGTGTAGAACATGTGAGACGTGTTACTCCTGTCATGGTACTGCAGGAGGTACACTCTGGGATCTGACACCTACTTGTATGGGGACATACATATCCACTTCAAAGCATTTAGGAGATGGACTGCATTTGTACGGTCATGACACGGACTCCATAGGACATGTTATCTATACTGTGTATTGGTGTACCATGGCACCTGTGTGGCTGCTACAGTTGTACAATATGCCTGTGTGGTAACATGGCAAGGGTGCCATTGCATGCAATGATAAGTACGCTGGCTGCCATATTCAGTATAACAGTGACTGTCTGAGATTTACATCCAAAACCTGTTGGTATAGGTGGTACAACAGTGAATGCATCCCCACATCCTAATAAACCGTGACCGTCAAAGGGTACAGTAGTGTGTGTCCATATCTTCATGTGTACTGTCTCAAGTGTGGTTGGTGTGCAGACACTACAATATTGTGCTGGGGTGGATGATACCCCAAGGATAGTATCATGCAGTGGTTGGCATGTCATCTGTGTCAGTGGCTCAGACAACAACTGACTGTATCATAGGTCATCCTGGATAACTGTTGGGTCTGTGTGGGAGTCAGTGAAGGCTCTTATTATGCAACCACCTGCTAATGTACCAATCAGAGGTCACTGACAGTGGCTGTGACTGCAGAGAGGGAATACCTAGAAGGGACCCACCATTACTGGTGGATGGCAAATCCCACTGGTGAGTCAGTGCAGTGTAGGTCTCCCAATATGATGTTCCCAGGGTATGACTTTCAGACACATGTCTATACACCAGCTGACATACTACTCTGTACATGACATAAACAGTTTTCATCATGGCCTGCTGCCCTGATATACCCATAAACATTTGCAGGCCAAGGTTGGCAGAGTGAGACTGCTGTCTGACGTCAATCACATAGTGTAACAGTCATAGGGCTCAGCCAGTCACAATCTGAGACAGTGTATGACCCAGTGTCAGTAGATGTATAACAGTGTTAGTGCTGGTATCCATGCTAACCCCTATCATGGCATTTCAGCTGACATGACTCAGAGATCTGGGGATAATGCTTGACACTACATGCTAGTTGTCCTCTGTGCAAGTATGTACTGCAATTACTTTCATCACATTGCAAGAGGAGAGTCATGCAATATGTCTGTACAGATCACGGACAAACATGTTAGGGAAATGTAATGTGCACACACCGTGTTGCCTACTCATGCTGCAGCTCCCTTGTCCAAAGCATGGTCCAGGTCCTTACCTACACTCCCCTGTAGTGGTACAGTGACATCTCCACACAAGGAACCAACATATAGCATCATGTGTGTAGCAGTATGGGTGACCATTATGTGAAGTCCAACTTGGTGGGATCTGGCAACATGACAGTCTCCTTAGAACTACCAGCAAGTACCTCCCTTGCAGACAATACAGACATATATGTCAATAAAGCCATTTATTTCCTCCTGTGGGATGCTTGACATAGCATGAATGCAACTCCCCCTTCAGATAGGACAGGCATGTCTGCAGAGCTTTACACCCATGCATTATGTCATCAGCATTACAACTGCATGAACTTGGCTGTATAGGACAGGAGGGACACAGGCTCATCATGGCTCAGCACACCTGACTGGTGGACAAGTGCCATTAGCAGGCTGTGTGATAATAGGTGGACATTGCTGTGTGACAGATGGGGTTGGGTGCCCCCTAACATGGAGGCACAACCTCCTCAGGTAACAGCAGCAAATAGTGTTGTTGTGATGTTGTGTAGACATGGTTAGTGACACCTGTTGCCACACACACAAAGCTGAACTGGAACACATAGTGTAGTTACATGTGTAACCCTAAAGGACAGGCCCAGATAGTCGCTGACCACAGATGTCATGATGCCACATATGATGGGTTTGTACTCATAGCTAACCTGTACTCCAATGCTGTCTGCATCATGTACACTCCCTTGTTCATAGGTTCATAGGTGTGTACTAGGCTAATGACCCTGGAGCCTTTACAAGCCTAGCCCATAGAAGTGCCCTGGTATCATGCTGCCCGTCAAGTAGAGCCACTGAAGTGATCCCTGGGGTGAACTTTCTATTACCCATCCACACATCAAGATTTTTCTTGAAGAGGCATGGCAAGGTGCTCTGTTTGACATGTATGGGAAGTCTGTTCCAGAGAGCATGTGCAGTTGCTGGGTGAGGAACCTGTCCCTCCAGCATGTTCTGTTTATTGTGGTAATGAGGTTGACATCTCAGGAGTGTGTGGTGTGGAGGGATTGGGATTTCTTTAGATGTAGCATGTCTAACAGAGCTGGGTCGGACATGGCTTTGTAAGTCAAGCAGAGATTGCCTATAAGTAGGCGATATGAGACAGAGAATAGCTGGAGTCTTTTGAGTCTGTCCATGTAGGACCTGTGTTTAATGCCTAGGATCCTCTTCATGAGGTACTTCTGTGGCCTCTTCAGCTGTTGCAGGTGTCTAGTAAGGTACATGCTAAATGGGGCATTATACTCGATTATTGGTCTAATGAGGGAAGAGTAGAGATGGACGATGACACTTTCTTTCTGGATGCAAAACCCTTGGTAATGAGATGTGCCACATAGAAGGACTTTCTGACCACAGTGGCAACGTAGTGGTCAAAGGAGAGGTTGCTGTCAACATGCATCCCCAGATTTCTTATAACACCTTCAGTGTTCAGTGGGCTCCCATCGACATGGTAATTAGTAGGAACTAAGTTTTTACCAAAGGGGACGACGATGCATTTTTAGTGTTAAGCTTAAGGCCATCGTTTTGACACCAGTCATTGGTCTCAGTGAGGCCTTTCTCTAGGATGTCTGCACCACTTGGCTTCTAGCTTGCAGTCATCTGTGAACTTGGTCAGCCAGAGTTCCTTTATGTTGGCCTGGACTTTTGTGAAGTAGATGCCAAACAGGAGAGGACCCAGGATTGATCCCTGTGGGACTTCACTTGTGAGTGGTCAGCAGTCTGACTTGCAGTCTGCTACTTTCACACTGTGTGTTCTATCTGTGAGCCAATTTGCAACCCACCTAGTGATATAGGGGTTGATGCCTAGTTTGGTGAGTTTATCAAGAATTACTGAGTGAGGAATGGTATCAAAGGCCTTGGCCAGAACGAGGTAGGCTGTATGTGCTGGCTTACCTTCATCCACAGCCATGGTGACTGACTCAAAGAAGTCAACCAGGTTGAACAGGCATAATCTCCCTTTCACAAAGCCAAATTTTGTGGGGTCTAGAGTTTGGAGATTTTCTATATGTTTGTTAATCAGGTCCATGATGATACACTCCATAGCTTTACACATTAGACTTGTCAGGCTAATGGGGCGATAATTCCCAGGGTCTGTAGTCACTCCACCTTTATGGAGAGGGATGACTGTAGCATTGCGTCATTTGGTAGGGACAAAGCCTGAGGTGAGGCTTAGACTGAACAGGGCACACAGATGTGGTACCAGTTCACTTTGTAGCTCATGTAGAACACAGCAAGGGATATTATTGGGTCCCATGGCAGCTGTATTCTTGGCCTTGGACAATGAAGCTTTAACCTGTGCCAGAGTAATGCTGGGTGCCTAGCATTCTTCTGGTATTGTGATTGGTCCTTTGGGGGGGGGGTAAAGTTGGCACTGAATCTGTTGGCCAGTATGTTACCAATATCTGTTGGCTCAGTACAGGAGATACCATTATGCAGAAACGCAGAGCAAATCTGAGTATTGTCATGGCGGTTTTTGATATAACTATAGAAGGCTTTGTGATTGTTTTTAGTGCCTGCTGCAATTCTGCCTTCATAGCTGGCCTTGGAGGATTTGATGTGGGATTTCAACTTTTTGTTGAGGCTAATAAGGGAGTTTTACCAGTCTTGGGCCTTCACCTTTTTCTGAAAAAGTTTCTTCCTTCTGTTGTAGAGTTTATTAATGGCAGGGGACCACCAGATTGGCTTCCTTTTTTGGAGGAGAGCATCTTGATTCTGTTGGGTATGGCTAGTTCCATGCATTTATGTACATGTTTGTACAGTGCACTGATATATGATTTGGCAGTCATTCAGCTATTTTCCATTGGCGTGTGTGCTGTGAAGTTAGCCACCTCTGTTTTAGGAGCCCAAAGTCAGCTTGGAGAAGTTTTTCAAGATGGTTACCTTTCAGGGGTGTGTGGGTATGATGTGGATTTCCATGGTGGTTAGTTTATGGTCAGATCTGACCATGGAGGGATTGACTATTGGTGTAGAAAAATTGTCACCCATGTTAGTAATAACTATGTCAAGGATGTTGCTTCCTCTAATGGGGGTCAGAATGAGCTGGTCCTGGTCACTGGAACTGCTGAATTCCAGGAAGTGTTGGGCCAGTGTATTGGTGCTTGGATAGTTTTCTCAGTTGATGGAGGGGTAGTTGAAGTCTCCTAGTATGAGAATGTTGGGTTGGACCTTGATAGATTCCAGGGTGCTTAGGAATGTGGAGTGAGAATCTAGGGACATGGTTGGGGACCTAGAGCAGGCTATGACCTGGATCGTCATCTTACTCAATGTTAGTTGTACCTGAAATATCTCAGATGTGTTATATTGGGCTACTGGTCCTTTATGAATATGGAGACACCACCACCTTTGGAGCTTCAGTGCTTTTTGCTGCTTTAAACCAGGTCTCCATTACAGCACAGATGTCAATGTTCTCCGTTTTGAAGAGTGCTTTGAGCTAGTCCATCTTGAGATTTAGACTTCTAGCACTGAGCAGCATTTATAGCTGTTATGGTGGTAATTTGGTCTTTGGAATACCTCCTAAAAATGCACTATAGGGGTGGCAAGAACCTTAGCCAGCACCCGGAAACCCAGGGGTGACAGATGCAGGCCATCTCTGGCAAAGCTCTGAGGTTTGTCAATCATGTCATCCCAAGCAGACAAATACTGGACCCTCTTATAATGACACCAGAAACTTAGCCAATTGTTAAAGTCAATCATTTTTTGTTTGTACTGCAGTATCATTCTAAGTGATGGTAGGTTACTGCTCAGAGCTAGGGTCATACCTGCCTGGGCCACATAATCTGAGAGCTCCACCATGTCTCTCTTCATGTAGTCTAGGTAGGTGCATCTGAGGTCATTCACACTCACATGGACATGACAAAGTCATACTTGTACTTGTTGTGGAGTGACCTGAGTGCATGTGTTATGTGTCGGATTCTGGCACCTAATAGACAGCTGACTGTTACCTTTTCCTTATTCAACCTAGTGAGTGGGACATCTGTGTGTCTCACTATGGAGTCACTTATGATTAGTGTATTGGGCAAGGTGTTTAGCCTTAGGGGCTTAGGTTGAGGGGCACACTGTGGAGGTGAGCTACGTGTCTTGTGGTTTGTGCTGTGTTGTGGTGGTCGAGTGCTTTTCTGTCTTGGAGGTTTCTGCAGTTTGAGTAAAGTTCTATTGATAGCCTCCGTGAAGGTGGGTGTGTGGTTTGTGTTTTTATGTGAAAGCTGTGATGGTGGCTGTTCTGGAGGGCTGTGTGTACTATGTGGTGGGGTGCAGGTGGTAACCTTCTCCTCTTAATCAGCTAGTCTGGTTTTGGCTGGAGAGTGCATAGCTTCCACTTTGATGATATAAGTGTATCTCTCACAAGTCTGAGTGTTGGGAGGTAAGAGGAGATGGTTGTCTGTGCACATGAGGCAGTTGCTACACTGCCTCAGAATTCCCAAGTGCACCTGGTCAATAGGAAAAAGCACAGGGAACTGCCCTTTAATCATGCCAGGAGGGGTGGTCATAACTACTAAGTATTGGAGCTATTTCAGTGAAGAACAACTAGTGCTGATGGCACTTAGGTGTGCTACAATAATTGCTACAAAAACCTGTTGAAGTGCAAAGTGATTAAACTATCTGAAGTGCAAGAGAGAGAGAAAGAACTAGCAAGATCTAAGGGAAAAACTGAAGAGCAGACTTTCTGGCACCAGTAATAGCTTAACTCAGCTCGGCACCACTGTGCAGAGCTTAAACAAGCACAAACCTGTGAAACTGCAGGCTTTTAAACCAGAAAGTTGAAAGGGATAGAAAAACTGCCCAAATAGCCAAAAAACTACAATTTCTGGGCCAGAGACCACTCCTTTTGTGGTATACAGTCTATCTAGTGCTTACCACTCCCACTGATAAGCTAGAAGGCTTCCCTGCAACACAAAAAGGCTTGGGGGACGGCTCAAAAGCTTACAAACAGTCGTGGATACAGTCGATCTGTATCTGGACTGGAAAGGTGGGAAACAAGCTTAGAACTTTTTTTTGTTTTATAGAAAAGCAGCTAAAGCAGCAGTAAAAACAATTCAAATGCAGTGCAAGTTAGCACACTTGAGTGTGTAGCAATATTAAAGCAAATACAGCTTAAATAAATGCAATTAAATTAAAAAAAAGACTAAAACAAGTGCAGAAAGCAGTAAATTAGGAAAAAATCAAAATGGAGGCACTTAGGGTATCTCTTTCTCCTTCCTGATGCTCTTGCAGTCTGCAGGACACCAAAACTAGATCTGCAGAGCTTAAACAAGTACAAACCTGCCCAAACGGCCAATAAACTACAATTTCTGAGCCAGAAACCACTCCTCTTGTGGTAGATAGGCTACCTAGTGCTTACCACTTCCACTGATAAGCTAGAAGGCTTCCCTCCAACACAGAAAGGCTTGGGGGGACTCAGAAGTTTACAAATAGTCCTGGATACAGCAAATTTCTATCTGGACTTGACTAGTTACAGGAAAGGTGGGAAACAAGCACAAACATGGACTTTTAAACCAGAAAGTTGAAAGGGATAGAAAAACAATTTCTGGGCCATAAACCACTCCTCTTCTTGTAGATAGGCTACCTAATGCTTACCACTCCCACCACATGTGACACATGACATTTCTACAACCTATCCCATAACCACCATATTGACAGACCAGTTCTTAATTGACCTTACAATGGAAGGCACACAGTATCTATTGCACTTGCTAACACTCTAGGCCGAATCCCACCTGTGATCTGACAAGGTTTACTAACACCATTGGGAAGCCCTTGCATCTATACTGACACCACTATCTGCACACCAGCTAAGTGGACAATGACAACTGTTATACCCTTGCACAGAGGTGGTGCATCCACTGACCAACATAACAATACAAGTCTTTGCGTAAGTATCCATGTCTGTATGCTCGTAGGGGAGATCATCATGGAGCTGATCAGCACACTTATATGTGGTGGAAACAGGATGTGTGGCAGGGGGTGCATGACTTTTACATGTGGTGGACATTTCTGAGGCAGTCAGCAGGGACAAGGGCAAGAGTACATCAGGCTGTACAACCCATAGACTGAGCCAGGCCATCTGACTATATCACCCGTTCAGACAACATGTACAAAGCACCCATGTAGGCATCCACAATATTGTCATTCTAAGGGTCACTACGTGGCCCATTGATGGCAGACATATGTAACATAGGGACATCCAACTCCAATAACTGATCTTTGAGCAGCAGTGCTTAACAGGGCACAGTCCTGGCTCGTCTACTGCATGGACTGCATGTCATCACAGTACATGCAAGTACTGAATAAATGTGGCGAATGATGCTGGCTGCCACCTGCTAATTGTGAGGACTCAGAGTCTCTGTGTTGTGTCAGTACCCTGCAAGAGGGTATTTCAAACACATGCTTGGTGACATGCTAATGGCCAAAAACTCTGAGTGAATATATATGTGGCATAATTTCCATCAGGTAGACCTATGTTCCTGGTTAGTAGCACATCAGTCCCAACATGTGATGTACATACTCAGGGGGGGAAAGTGGGCACACAGACCTGGCCACACAGGTTTACACATAATGTGCCTCAGATCACCATGTCTCCACAGTAGTATGGCACGAATCATATGGCATAGCTGAGGCCACAGTCACATACTCTTAACCTCCACATACTCTTCCCTTAGCATGCCAATATCTGAGTACAACAGCCATTTATTGATGTACCTTACCAAGCTGCACTGGCACTTGCACATAACAGTATGGTCCCTCAGAAGATCACCTCACATCTTCAGTATGTGCTCACTGATGATTATCTGCAATCGGTGCCATTGTAGCCTGTGGCATATAGACTGCTCAGAAGTGATCTGTGCCTTGCATACAGGGCAAAGTGTGACCCTACTGGAGTGCATATGCTGCCTATCTGTAGGGAGCATAGTAGATGGATGACTCACTGTATGAACTTTAACCTAAGTGACATTAGTACTACATGCTTGTGGGAGACATTTGTCTAGCAGACATAAACACACCCTTGAAACAGACCCTACCTAATGGTACACAGAGCACCTCAGTGCACATCAGCACATGACATTTATATGACTGACTGGGCAACCATCACCTCAGCACACAACATCTGCCTGAGTCCCTCTTGGACTGGTGCAATATGTGCTGATCCTGTACTGAGGGGTATACAGATGTCTCTGATTGTGAGGTGTATGGCCATTATGCTAGTTAAGTTCACATGTCCTATGGCTCCATAACATGATGTATAATGCTATAACAGCCTCACACACAAACATGGCCACATTCAGGCTAGTACCTCTTCCACCCACTGCATACAGGACCTGCCAAGGTGCACACACACACACACACACACACACACACACACACACACACACACACACACACACACACACACACACACACACACACACACACACACACACACACACACACACACACACACACACACACACACACACACACACACACACACAGACATGCATCAAGTGGGCTTGAGTGAGATTAGAACCCCTACCTATCTAGTTGTATATACTATAGATCAAAGTACTTATAGCACATGCCACAGGTTATGTCTGTTGTATATGTGATTGCAGGCACAGTACTTGTGCATTACACAAACAAGGTTTGTGTTGAATAGCATCTGTTGCCTGCAAAGTGATATTGCTTTGTACTGTTATCTGCATCTAGTTTGCTAGCAGTGAGATAGTTATCCTAGCTATGTGTGCACATTTACCAGTATGGCCATATGTGGCTGCTTGAAGTTAGATAGGCAAAAATGTGGGCAGAGACAATGTGCCCTGTCCATATATATGTTGAAACCATTATACATTACACCAGCTGCTTGCCTTTGTCTGTCTACGTGGTGATCTCCAGCAGGCACAGGGGTCTGTAGGTAAGGGAATTATGTACTATTGCACCCTTAGTTTGAATCTTTTGAGCAATATTATGGCTGTGTGATAGTGTGGATTTATTCACCATAATTACGGTATGTTGGACAATGCAGATATCCACACACATATTTCTGTATATAATAGGGATGCATATATAAATTTAGCTATATGTGTGCATGATATGTATATGTGTTATGTAGATATATGGGGAGTCTATGTACCATTTTAATATATATAGCCATATATATATCGGTATATATCTATTTAACACTACATAGCGATAGATAGATATACTATGCATGCGAGAGAGAGATAGTGACAGATGGATATGTATGCATATATGTCTGTATGTATAGATCTTTATACATAACAGGTCATTTTGATGAAGGGAAAACAGAATTATGTTTATTTTAACTCATAACAGGTCATTTTGATGAAGGGACAACCGAATTACTTTTATTTTAACTAAGTGTACGGGCATGCCCAGTGGGACTGTCAGTACTCAAAGAAAGGCCGCAGAAATACCTCACTAAAAGAATCACAGGCCTAAAGCAGATGCCCTATGCTGACCACCTTAAAAAACCCCAGCTATACTCTGTTGCATATTGTCTACTCAGAGGTGATCTCTGCTTAACATACAAGGCCATGTTAAACCCAGAGCTGTTGGACATGCTACACTTAAAGAAATTCCAATCCCTCAGAGCCACATGCTCCAGGGATCTAAACCTTGTCATCACAATAAACAAAACATGCTGGAGGGATAGTTTCCTGACCCAGAGACTCTCCAGACTCTGGAATAGACTGCCCATGCATGTCAAGCAGAGTGCCTCTTTGGCCCTCTTCAAAAGGAACCTTGACGATTGGATGGGAGAAAGGAAACTCACCCCGGGGATCACGTCAGTTGCCTGCTAGACAGGGGTCCAGGGAAGTAAATAGTGTGGGAAGAAATAGCCAGGGAATTGTTATGGCTAGGCTTGTATAGGCCCCAGGGCCGACAGCCTAGTACCAGCCTATGAACCTAAGTGACTCCAGGCCACACCTACCTGTATTCCAGCCCAGGATTTAGTATGTTATAGTACTGCACTTCACTCAAAATGTCCACAGCATTCTCCAGCTGTCTGCTGTACTAAATATGTGACTGTGGTTGGTAATGTTACACCACCAACAGACTGACAGTCTTCATACCTCTCAACTGTGCTGATTTTAACAGCATGTCCAACGTTTTGCCTCATATGTTTGGTATGTTCCTCATTCATTTGTGGTCTTCTGGTGAATTATTGAATATTGACATCAATACATTATACTAACTACAGACAAACATTTGTGTTTCTGACTTTATATCCTTTAGACAATATGTAAAAATGCAACACCTTTAATTCCAGCAACTTTCTAGGTTTATGTGACCAGGATTTAAAATCTGCTCCAATGTTTGGGCCTTTGTCCCACAATCTTTCTGGCTTTGTCCAGATTTCTTGCACTAAGAGGCTAAGAGGTATGACAATTTGTGAAAACGCCAACATAGTACTACCTCACATGCACAAGATGTGTGTAATTGCAGATTAGAACCATCAGCACCCTCACCCATGCTAGCTCCCCTAGTCCACTGAACCACACAGGTTGCTAGACAGAGAGGAGTCATTCATCACACAATTAACAGCATAACTATGTACATTGTTATCCTGCATGAAGAGAGACATACAATGTGTGAGCAATATCTATGTTACAGCCATGAGATTGCCTGGTCCACTGATATAACATACCTGATTTTTTGTTAAAGAAGTTATATGGGTACAGTGCTGTGTTGGGGGTGGGGAACACAAGCACATGATCAGCTTGGGTAAACAGTAGTCCAAATATCACATGTGCCCACTGTTTAACATCTCCCTTGTCTGATATTGTGAATATTCCTACCATGAGGCCTAGTGAATATTAAGGAACACATACTATTGAACTGGGTACCTGTCGCCCAATGTGGATGTTCCATCAGTCCAAATAGCCCACTATATTTTCTTGCATAACAGCAGCAGATCCATACATATGATACCTTATTATAATAATACTTACAAGTAGTATGTAGGTTAGAGACTCACCTTGCGAATGCAGCAGTTGACAGAACTGAAGTTCAGGGCTGACTCTGTGTGATGCAAACAGTACTCAGCCAATACATGGACAGGTACAGGTTTTGTGGGTTGCCTAGCATCAGCTATTTTAATATATGCATGTGAGTAGGAGTAAGTTGTCATTCTCTGGGACCCTAGGTTGTCAGTGAATGTGCTATGTGTTGTCTTTTAGCCAATGCCAGGGCATACTTGGCACTCCTATGTCTGCCTACATGGACATCATCAGGGGGTTCCTCTTCCGACACCTCCTGTGAGTGTGACTGTGGTGACCTAGGCACTGGTGGGGGCTGTGTATCCCTTTCCTTTGCTAATCCTGCTGCAGCTGTTTCTGCAGGATAATGCTGTGTACCATGGCACATACTGTGAACATATGTGCACATATGGCTGGAGAGTACTGCGGGGCTCCAACAGATATATCAAGGCACTGGAAGCATGACTTCAGCAGCCCAAACACATGCTCTATGATGTTCCTAGTGCATGTGCCTCATTATGGCATTCTTCCATAGGTGCATGTGCATTTCTGATGAGTGTCATCATCTACGATTGCAGTGTGTAGCCAGTATCTCCCAGTAAATGGCCATGTGGGATGTCCCCTGTAACAAACATCTGTTACAGCTTTGATGCATGCCAGATATGGAAATTGTGATAACTGCCAGGGCTGCCAGCACACACATTCATGATAATTCCCTGGACATTTCACATGACCTGGCAATTAATGGAGTGATACCCCTTGCAGTTGATGTAGATTCTATCCTCCTCACCGGGTGGTGCCTTGATGTGTACATGAGTGCAATCTATAGCACCCAGTACCTCAGGATAGTGTGCTACATGGTAGAAGTGGTGCATATCACTGGCTCTAGCCTCGGGGGTGAGGACAAAATAAATGTGCTCATTGGCATGTGGTAGCATAGCATCCAAGAAATGGTGGAGTACCCTGGATGTTGATGCCTGTGAGACCCTCATCATGTCTCCAGTTGGTCTTTGGAAGGTACCTGTGGCTTTTATCCTAAGGGCTACACATATCTTTGTTTCCACTAGTATGGGTTCCCCTCTGTTGGCTCTGTGTCTGAGTTGAGGATGGCAGAGCTCAGTAAGTTCTTGTAGTATGTCCCTATCCATCCTGTAGCACTCTACAATCTCCAGCTCATGTAGCTCCTAGAAGGTTACCCTGGGCCTGAACACTCTTTTCCTTCTCTGCCTAGGTCTATTGTCAGCAGCAGCAGCACTGACTGCAGCATCTAATACATACAGATGCAGCAGACCTGCAGTAGCCTCTAGCATTCTTTCAATTAAAATTCCCATCTGTACTCCAATAGTGCAGACTATGGGGGATAAATCAGATTGTAGGGTGTATGCATACTTGCCTATGTGACTGGCTACCTATGATGCATTGCACCTGCCTAGTATACCATTAACATCATTTAATGGCCCTAGTTTAAGTTAAACAAGGATCAACAGTAATTAATACATCATTGACCTTTTAGATACTCTCAGCAATGCAGCGGTGTGCAAACATGTGCCCTGTAGGTAAACAAAGTTTAGCAGTCAGTGGACACACACCCCAGCCTTGAACGCTCAGCACAATTATGTGCCATGCAAACAGGCACAGCTGCACTCCAGTCAGCTCAGAAGTTAGTGGACACACCCTCTTCTGATGTGAGCTACTTCCTCTGTGGACACCAACAAGGTTCTCTAACTACAAGGAGGCAATATGTGGACATGATTACCCCATTATGCTATTCAGTACCTCCACCTCATTTGCATAGGGATAAGTGCTCACAACCTGGATATTACATGCTTCCAAGCCCTACCATGTTAGCATCAACACCAGTGCACCATTGTAGATAGCACACTCAGTGTCCTGCAGTACATTTCTGCCTCATGATATTGATTTTGAATTTTCCAGTTTTTTTTTTTTTTTTTATAAGGCATGTTTGCACACTGTGGTGCACTGTGCAAACATGCCCAGATTATTTAAAAAAATTGTTTTAACATATTTACTGTAACTTTTGAGACACACATAGGATAGTTTCCCTCATATCTGTGTGTGCTATGCCAGTTTTGTCCATCTACCTACATTTTTGCAACCTCTTTTCTTTGTCTACAGTCCTGTACATGGAATTTTTCCATGTACACTACAGACACTGACACGGAGTCTGCAGGGCTGACTATCTGCTTGCTTGATCGCTCTACCTGCCTCATTTTCATAAGATTCACCTGCTTATGAGGTGATTTGCATGCTGCTGAACTTCCCTTGTTCTCTCCTGCACGCACGCCTCCCAGCAGTGCTTAATGAATAGCAAACCTGCTTACTTTTGTTAAGTACAGTGGCATGATGCCTACATAGTAAAAAAGACTGTGTAGGCTTTATTAACCCCCCCCCCCCATAATATAATATGAAACAAATGAAACAAACTCAAATTCTGTAAAAGTGACCTTTTGTTTTAGAAACAAAGTTCAGTCAATTGCAATAGTTTCAGCTGTTTTCTGGCTTAAACAATTACACATTTCCATAAAAAAATTCCACTTTGGACATCTGAAAAGGTGGCAACCCTAGTAGTTGACACAGTTAATGTACTGATGAATAGCTCTGCCTACTACCCATGAAAAGAAAGAGCAATTCAGTTATATGTCATAGTTGCAGATTATTACAGTTATACTTTTGAGCACTTCTCACCATTTAATGACTTAATTTATTCATATATATTCTTATTTATCCTTTACAGAAAACTAGCCATGTCTCTGTACTTACTCTCTAAGCTTACATTATCAATCATTCCAAGTGGATGCTTTCTCTACACATGTGTCTACGTATTACAAGGGGGGGGTGAACCACAGAGATTACATCAGGATAACATAAACTTCACAGTACGATGATCTCTGCTTTGATGCCCCAAATTTTCTGGAATCTGGTTCTGCATTTCAATCCACTTCGACAGTTCTTATTGAAAGGTTCAGGTTCTGCTGCTAGGGGCATCTTACCAGCAACACAAAAGATTAGCAGTTCTGGAAAATAAATATAATTTTAATTCTTATGCAATACCAACTTAGTCCAGATACATTCTGATCATACAATGCTTTCTGCATCCATTACAGAAAATGAATACAATGCATGTTAACAGCCTGACACATTCTAGTAACCCTGCAATCCTGTTGTCATTCCTGCCAGTACAGTGTTGCTATATCTCTGGAATGGTTTGACATTTTCAGTAAATATTCTGAGCAACAACTTTGAATATCCAATTATAAATGCTGATGCTACCACCTTTCTTATCTTACTCCTACACTTATACTTTTTTCCCTTACTGTCCCACCTTTTCTTCGTTCAACAATTATCACCCCTCATCCCTCTATGATTCTTTTAACTCATCTAAGATTTCTTGTAAAGCTCTTTGCCAACTCTTTGCCACCCTTTTGCCAACTCTTTAATATTTCCATTGTGCAGCAAACCTAACAGTAATATGTACCAATCTAACAGTATTATGTACCAATCTAACAGTATTATGTACCAATCTAACAGTAATATGTACCAATCTAACAGTATTATGTACCAATCTAACAGTAATATGTACCAATCTAACAGTATTATGTACCAATCTAACAGTATTATGTACCAATCTAACAGTATTATGTACCAATCTAACAGTAATATGTACCAATCTAACAGTATTATGTACCAATCTAACAGTAATATGCACCAATGTTTTTTTTTTATTTATTATATATGGTTGTGTGTGAGCATTTTTATTCTTTTTAATTGTATTTTTCATTTCAACTGTAATTTTTTATGCATTTTGTGAATGCATTGTCTTTATCTTATATTGTTGTCACAGAGCTTTTCTCCCCAGGACTCCATTGAAAATGGGCTCTCCTTGGCCTAATGGACTATCCCAGTAAACAAATTGTAAAATAAATAAAATAAATTAAGTGCATTTAGTTGTGGTTTAAATACAAAGCTGCATCATGCTTCTCTGGGTGTCAGTTTACAACTCCTGATAATGTTGTATTTTTAATGTTTTTAAATTCATTATTTCTTTATTTGACATTTGTTAACCGGGTTAGTCCAACTGAGCTTAAGCCCTTTTTCAGCGGAGGCACGGGTAGAAAAGCTCCGCAGTCATAAGTGATACAAGTAACAAATACACATTACAAGTTTTACAGGAACAGAAGAAAAGTATTCTCCATACAAGATAAACAAATAAAAAGTTCAAAAATACATTGTACGTTCAAAAAAAATAAATAAATAAATAAACCTATACAAGTTTGTAAACAAATATCAATTGTTATGTCCAAAGGTTATAGAAAATGAAACTTGTCAGACTAAGTTACAATAAGAATAAAGAGGTATACACAGTGAGAAAAAATTCAAAGGAGTCGCATATACTGGTAGTGGCAGTATGATGGTTAGGGGAAAGAAAGCATTGCAGATATGTAGACAGTACAGAGGAAGATGGGTAGGACAAGAAAGCAGTTAAAGATGCAGGGGTTGTAATTAGGATAAAGTTATAAGTAGGTGGAATAATACTAGGGATGTGGAAGAAAGGAGGTTAATATCAGGCAGAATAGTTGCAAGGAAAGAGAAGTGAGAAGGAAAGGCAAGGAGGGAAGTAAAAAAGAAATGATAAAAGAAAGTTGGAAGGGGAGAGAGGGAAGATAATTCAAGTGGGATGATTGCAGTGACAGATCCAGTTGGTGTACAAGTCATTTCTGCAAGTTTTCTTGAAATAGTTTTGATGGGAAATATTTCTGAGGGCAGACTATTCAAAGAGAAGGTTGGGAGGTAGATGTAGTGGTTTTGTCCAACTGATTTTTTTTAGGTTTATGTATCTGTAAAAGATGCTTGACAGAGGGAGCGTTTTGGGTTATAGATGGTAATGAGAGTGGACAGCTAGGACATAGAGTGGGCTTATTTAGAATAGTATGGATGATGAGAAGGTGAGTAAGTAAGAGTTGGTTAGGAAACTCAAGCCAACTGAGTGTTTGAAGAGTGAGACAGTGGTGAGTTTCAGGTGGGAGGTTGGTTGCGAAATGAACTACTTTGTTGTAATTTCAAGTTTGGATAGTAGAGTGGTCTGAAAGTTAGTAAAGATTTGAGAGCAATAGAAGAGGTTGGGGAGGAGTTAGGCTTAGGCAAGTGAGAATTTAGAGTTGGGAGTAAGGAACCTTTTGTTTCCATATAGCAGGCCAAGCTTTTGGTGTTTTTTTTTTGATACAGTGCTGTACACAAAAGTCAAATTTAAGTTGATCATCGATAATTACTCCAAGGAGCTTTGTGTGGTGTTCAGATGAGATAGAGGTGTTGTTAAGGGAGGTGATGGTGAATGAGGATTTAAGATGGTGGAGAGATTTAGGTAAAAATAGGAGTAGTTTTGTTTTATTGGGGTTTAGTATAAGTTGATTGTTAGTGAGCTAAAGAAGATTTGTGTCAGGGTAAGCAGGTCAGAGGGGTCGTGTGCAACTGCAATGATAGTGGAGTCATTAGCATACTGTATGATGGATGACTGTGGACAGGATGTGTAAAGGTGATTAGTAAAGATGTTAAAGAGAAGGGAGCCTAGAACTGAGCCTTGAGGAATTCCAATTTGTATGGGTAGAAAATGAGATAGGCCAGAAAGCCATTTCACAGATTTTTGCCTGTTAGTAAGGTAGCTGGAAAACCAGGAGATAGCAGATGGAGAGAGGTTTAGTTGGGAAAGTTCAGAGTGGAGGATGGAGTGGGAGGTATTATAAAAGGCTATGTAGAGATCTAAAAAGAGGCAGGACACTATTATATTAGAGTCTCCAGGAGATAGTGTTAGTAAATGACATAAGAGCTGTAGAGATGCTGTGATGGGGGTGAAAGCCATGCTGGGTAGGAGTAATTAAGTTAATTTGAGTGAGTGCTCAAGGATTTTAAAGGGGAAATATTATGGCTATATATACAGAGATCAACAGAGATTCAACCTTTATGAATAGGAATGGTGTTGAATTTCCTCCAGAGTGTAGGAATGGTGGATTCTTTGATTAAGCGCTTTATGAGACTAGAGACTGGGAATGCAATAGAACAAGCAGCAGCCTTTAGGAAAACAGGTAGTAAGTTGTCAGCTGATGGGGAACAAGGCTTAAGCTTGAGAAGACGATTTTTAATGTAGGTAGTGGATATGGAACTAAACAAGAAAGAGTGGTTTTGTAATTGGGAGGTGGTAGGTGGTGAGGGATTGGTGGGGTTAGAAGTTGACAAAATTTGCCAGATAGTATCAATAAAGTGAGAAATGAAGACAGACATGGTTTCTTGGGGTGAATTATTAGGGCAAGGGTTAGGTGCAGATGGAGAACCTGGGTGAAGAGTTTGGTTAACAGTATTCCAAATTTTTTTGGGATTGCTAGTTTGTGAATTAAGGGGTGTATAGTAGACATTTTTCTTATCATTGTTAATATGTTATTGGCCGGATTTGTAAGCTCCCTATATTTTTGAAAGTGTAACTGAGACCTAGTGTCTATACAGAGTTTCCATGTCGTGTGTCTTTTTTAGGATGAGAGACTGGGTGGTCTTGGTGAGCCAAGAAAAGCAGCATGATTTTATTTGGACTATTTTGGGGGGAGCAAGGGAGTTAAGAGTGTTTAGGAAGATGGAGTTAAAATGATGAACAGCTTCATCAAGAGGTAGTTGGTAGAGGATGAACCAGTCAATTGCAGAGAGATGGCTGTTGAATATTTCAGGGTTAAAGTTGGTAAGCTTACAGCATTCCCTAAACTGTTGTGGTCTAGTGAGGTGGGGGGAGTATCTTTGGACACAAATTGAAGAGTGATCACTGAATGAGTCAGGAAAGGATTCAGGGTGGTGATAGAGGTTAGGATTGGAAACAAGAATCCAGTCAAGGGTAGAAAAGGTGTTAGTGGGTTTGTGAAGGAAAGTAGGTGAAGAGATAAGTGTGGCCATAAAGATCAATGCTGTTAGTAGAGGAGTTAGAGGTGAGTGCAAGCCAATTGATATTAACATCACACAGAATGATAGTTTCATTGGGTATAATGTTAGAGAGCCAGTGAAGGATCTGTTCCAATAAGGGTATGTTGTCTCCAGGGGTATATAGATGGCAATTATAGTTAGGGTTTTATGTTTCTTTAGTTTACAATTGGTGATGATGATTTCAGCTGGGAAAAAGAAGGGGGTGGACTGATTAAGGGGTTAAGGTTAGAAGTTCAGAGTACATAATGGCAGCACCTCCACCTTTTTTGTGTGTTCTATCATGGCGTAAGATGTTAGAGCCTGGTGGGAGGAATTCATTGTCAGTGTTATGTGGTTTCAACCATGTTTCAAACTAGTGATTATATTAGGAGAGTGTTGAGCTATCCAAGAGTGGAATTCAGTGGTCTTATTAAGGATGCTGTGGATGTTGATGGAATAAAGAGAAGCATGTCTGAGACTTGTGTTTGTAGCTTGCATGGGGAGAGAGGGAAATACTGTTAAGAATTAAGGAGCTAGCTTTAGGACCTGGGTTGGGTGTGAATATCACCTGAGAGCTGAAGAGTGGAATGGAGATATAGTAGATGATGAAAAGTGGGGTAGGAAAGTAAGAATTTTAGTTTGTGTTGTGAGAGGGACTTAGGATGGAGTTGGATCTTGAGGAGAGTGTATTCTGTGCAAGAAAAGAGGGTAGGTGCTATGGGTGAGAAGGAGTGGTTACTAGTACTTATATTGTTGGAAGAGGTAGCTGAGTAAGGGAGTAGGAGTAGCTGGGTGTATAGGAGGTTAGATAAGATAGTAGAGGAAGAAGAAGAAAGGTAAAAAGAAGATGGTGGAGTATAATGTTAGAAAGGGAGTTAGAAAGTAGGTAGATGTGTGAGGGGATGGGAAGATGAATATTATTATGGTATCTGAGGGGGATGAGAGGAGGTAGTGTGGGAGGGAGGAAAAATTAGAGTAAAATATTAGGAGTGGTCAAGGGAGGAGAGGTTAGAATTAATTGGATGAGTTAGAGGGAAGTGGAAGTGTGGAGGGGGGTGGGATATTATTTGGTTAGCTATAAAGGAAATTGATGCAGGAGTGGGTGGCATTGGGTTTAGGGTAAGGGAGCGGAGTGAGCCAGAGTGTTGTGAGGGTGAATGGAGTGGGCAGAGCCCCAACACAGCTATGTGCAATCAGAAAAACAATCAGGCTGCGGAATCAGGCTGGAGAAGGAGGGAAAAAAGGTAAGTGGGAAGAGGGAGCAAGAAGACAGTGAGGAGATCAAAAAGGGGGAGACAGAACAGTAACATGCTTTAAAAGATGCAGGTGGCTTTCGATAGGCTATAGAACATATAGAAGAGTAGAGGAAGAGAGGGAGAGGGGTACGTAAGTAGAAAAGGGGGAGAGGGCTAAGTGAGTTGGCAGGTACAGGAGGCAGGGAAAGAGTGCAGTTGGCTTGGATTCAGTGATGCACAGGACCTTTTTTGTGGTTAACAATTGAAAAATAAATTAGTTAGGATTAACATGCAAGTTTAACAAGATTAACTGCTGCTGGGAGGGCTGCTACAGCAGTTGGGTTCTGATGTTCAGGAGACTGAAGAGGACGCAAGCAGAGTTTGATAGTAGGTCCCATATCCTAGGTTAGGAACCTAAAAGACAAAAAATAATGTAGAGAGGGGAGAGGTAAGTATGGGAAGAAGATATTGTAGGTTATCGAGCATTCAGAATAGGCAGAGGGGGATAAGGTAAGATAATCAGGAAGGAAGCATGTGAGAAGCAGGTAAGTATATCAAAAGGTTATAAGGTTAACAGCTTAGAATGGAGGCAAGAAAAAAGTAAAAAAGTAAAGAGGAGAGACAGAATGAAGAGGGGGAGGGGGTATGCTGTTAACGAGGGTAGGGCAAGGGATGAGAGCAGAAGGTGCAGTACATTCAATGATAATACAGAAAAGTCCTTCAATTATAAAACACCAGTGCAAACAGTAATAAAGCAAAAATCAGTATACAGATTCATAACAACTTCAATAAACAGCTAAACATTGTTTGACTTGAGAGATAAAGACCTCAGTTACATTATAGTCATAATTTACAAGTGAGCAGTATTCATGAT
This sequence comes from Protopterus annectens, assembly GCF_019279795.1. Taxonomy (NCBI): domain Eukaryota; kingdom Metazoa; phylum Chordata; order Ceratodontiformes; family Protopteridae; genus Protopterus; species Protopterus annectens. The sequence goes on from NC_056736.1 coordinate 519,626,656, forward strand.
ATAATACAGTAATAGAATTAAAACTGTTAAACTACTGTAACAGTGGTAACAGTGGTGTAACATTGTAAGGGAACAATATGCATAGTATAAAGCACTAAACACTTGCAATCTATATGTAATTGTCACAACACAGTAGTGAAAGTGTGAGGTACCATAAGCAGCAGATGTAATATACTTTAATAAAGACACCACAGTGTTAGTAACCACCACAACAGTTCTAACCAATATAATAAGGCAAAAAACCCATTGCTAAATTGCTAAATAATAAGACAAGCAGTAGCAAAGTTTCCATGAAGGAGGTGGGGACTTGTATTACCCAGTGCTGGGTTCATGGTACACAAGTAGAAAAAATATTGCTCCAGTAGCCAATCTTGTGTAAATCAGGGTGAACAAAAGCTGTCGGGTCAACCTAGAATGTACAATGCTTATAGATGCTAGAGCAGTCAGTCAGCTGTTAAAAAAATGTTTAGAAATATAATTTTTACAAAAAGAAAAATCTGTGGTATCCCTCGAAGTCTCAGAAAGCCCAATACGCAACCTATACTGGGTCAAAAACAAACAAAGAAGAAACGTCACAGTGTGGAGGGTGTGAAATTCACTCCTTAAAATATATTATGCACCTAGCTCACTAATAAAAATTTAACTGTAAAATATGTACTACAAAATAATAAAATAGAAAACAGTAGTATGTAGTCCATAGTTGAGTTAAAATGGAATATCCTTTATTGAAACACAATAGTACATATTTTACAGTTTGATTTTTATTAGTGAACTAGGTGCATGAACTATCATTTTTAGAAACAACTAGTTTATTAAATTATGTTTTACAAGCAAAATCTGTTCTTTTAAGAACAAAGTGAAAACAACCCATCAGTTCTTTATTAAACTATAATACAAATAGCCCTGGCAAATTCAAAAGCAGAATCATTGGATCTTTGCCAGTTAATTGTGCTGTTATGTTCGGTAATGACTCATGTGAGGGCACATACTTTACAGACTGGAATAAGAGGGTGTTTCGGGGAATTATTTGAAGGCCATCTTTTCCAGTTATTAAATGATGCTGTGAAAATATACTGCATAGAAATTCTCATGGGCTGCCAGCTAGGCCACTTCTAAATGGGATTGATTGATAGGGGAGCATAGAGCTTCATCAAGTCTGGTAATGTTAAAATTCAGTTATCATGGCACTTTACCTAAAGGCAATACAGTGTCATAGTGCAGTTTTTTTTACTTTTGAAATCACAGAAGTTAAGTTGCAATGATGTTTCTTCTGGAGACTGTGATTTCAGAGTTAGTTTATATACAGTAGCAAACATGTAAGTTTATAGATGTGCTTTCCTCCCATTTTTGAAAAATTAGTAGCCACATTTCCCTACGAAGCTGTATGGGTTCAAAAAGATACCAAGGCCATGCTTTTCTGATAATGGTCTCCAAATATTTTATCAATATCTTCAGAAAATGTAATGTTTATGAGAATAGCAAAAACAAAGGACAGTTTAACCCTACCACATTTAAAGCCACAGGGATTACAGCTAGGCCTTTCAGGTTTATTAAGCAGATATTAATGAGGGCCTTCTGGAAGCAATTTGAGGTTACTTGGCTCTTGATGTTGCACTGATTAACATAAGTGAGAGTCAGCGTGACTGGTTACAACCTATATGCACAAATAGCCACTAAGAATGAATAATCTATGTTTACATGTGAGATTACCCTGTTAGAATAATCCATGATTACAAGTGAGATTGCTCCCTCCAATTCAGAGAATATGAGTCTTTCCCAGATTTATGAATGTGTGGGAGATAATTATACTTCTAAAAAGGAGAGGCCTCATGTCCTTTTGATGCTGCTGAGAATATAACAACGAGCATACATCTGGTTATAGTTCCTTATACAGGTTTCCATGGAGACTATCAGATTCTTGTGACATTGCTTTTAACATTCTGGACTATGTCATAGACCTTGGTCAGTCCTATTGACTGTCCCAGAGTTGTATATGGTCAGTGGAGAAAGGCCTCATGCCTGAGTACTCTTTTTTTGCCCATCTTCAGATTGGGTACTCTGTGTCCTTATTACTGACTGACACCTGCTTTACTGAATTTCACCTGAAACCAGTTCCTAAAAGCACAGGGAAGGACATTTTTCACAATCATTTACTACCTAGAGCTCCTCTTTCGCTAATGTTGCTGATTTATGATACCTCATAATGTGCCACCATTTTCTGCTCATTGGGAACACTTTGATCTTGTTTATCTTGTAAGAGAAGGTAAACTGTTGGTATTTTAGTACAGCAGGTTCATAGGTGCATACTAAAATAATGACCACTAGGGCCTTTATAAGCCTAGTCAAATATATCTCATGAGTTACTGTGACTTAGAGTTTATTCTAAAGGGTGTATGTTATTTAGGGCATGATTTAATGGTTGCCTCTGTTCATTATTTTTATTTTTCATTTTATTTCATTTGACATTTGTTAATGGGGAAAGTCCAGCTGGGCCTTAATGAGCCCATTTTCAGTGGAGGCCCAGGGACAAAAGCTCCATGAGACAATATGTATCAATGCACAAGCATAGAAGTATAACAGCATTCACTTAGCAGACATAGATATTCAACGTAATTGCAGTAATAATATAAGAAACAATTACAATCTTAGGCTAGTACCAACATATTCCCCAGTAAAATGCCTAGTCTAGTGATGCTTTTACTTGTAGCGGTAGATATTAGGAAGAAAAATAGTTGAGGTAGTTGAATGAAATAGGAGGGAAGGGTGTAGTAGTAGGGACAGGGAAGGAAATGGATAGAGAAAAGGAACAGTGAGGGGGATAAGGAGGATATAGTTCAAATTAACAGAGGAAGGAAGGTGTAGTGTTAAGAAGAAGAGAAAGATATCATCCTGGGGTTGAGCAGTAGCAGATCCAGGATTTTGAGAGGTGTTCATTGAGTGGGTGTTTAAATGCTGTCTCTGAATGGATGGATCTTAAAGATAAAGGGAGGATGATTAGGTTCAGAGATGTCAGACCTGAGGTGAATTTTTGATTTTCCATTCACTGGTCCAGGTTGCATTTCAATTGGGTTAGGAAATGTACCTGCTTCACATAGATAGGAAGTCTATTCCAAAGAATGTGAATATATATCTGTCCCTCCAACATGCCCTATTTGTGTTGTAAGCAAAACGTAGACCCTTAAATCTTGTAATGCTGATGCTGGTCATTCTGTGCATATGCATAAAGTCCATCTTTGTGGGATCTAATGATGCATTGAGGGTAGCTTTGTATGCTACTAGGTTATGGGCTATTACTCTCCATAAACTAGGGCCACTCTGAGTCGCACAGTGTGCAATGATAAGATAGACTGAACTCCATAGTCACAAATAATAGATTTAAAAAATTATTTATAGTCTCTAGGGGTCTCTGAAGTATTCCCCTTATGTTCAGTTTGGTCTCCACTCAGAACTGCATGATTGCATAATCTTTATTGTAGTATAGCCTGTGGACATCTTGCAACACCAAACTGCAACCTCCACTTCCTAGGTGCATGAAAAAATGCTTTGCTGCAACACGTTGCACCCTCTCCCCACTTTCATAATATATCGATGTCCTTTTCTATGAAATGGCAGTGTGAAACCTGTCTCTCACAAGTTGGGTCTGGGTTAAAACAAATCATCCTTTATAAATCCCAACTGTTATTAAATCCTACTATATTACAATATTAGACAGGTGATTGAAGCCTACAGTATTTGGAACTTGATTTCCTATTTAGTATATTCCTGCTTACCTAGAGTATACTATCTTCTGGAAACCATGAGGCTGCAGTCTGCCCTTACACCATCTATTGCCAGATTGTTTGTACTAGGCACCCCAAGGCAGTGCACAACCTCATGTTTACTGACAGCCTCTGCTACAGCTAATTCTAATTGTAAGAAGAGAAGATATTTACTTACTAAATCTAGAGGTTAATATTTTATCAAAACATACTGTCAGTATAGAACAAGGTGTCAGTAACCATACCCACCTCATATCAGCACGTGACTCACCAAAAATAAATATGCTTGCAGTTTGGTATTAAAAAGATCTCACACTCAGCCTCAAAGGCCTCTGAGCCACAGGTCAGAAAAACAAATTCTGCAGCAGTTTACAGACAATTTGCCAGCTGCACATGTGGTGCCATCTAACACAAACACCACAAAGATGGCTCACCTGACAGACCCACCCTCTTATGTATTCTTGGATGAAGCACTACACAGGGAAATGTTTTAGTCATAAGTGACTCTATAGTGAAATACAAGCACATGACTCACCAGGCTCAGAGACAAAAGGGTGATCTTGAGCTGCCTCTCAGATGACATATTTTGACAGGTTACTAAAGTACCCAGGTATGCAGCCACTATATTTGATAGACAGGTTACTACAGCACCCAGGTAAGCAACCACCATATATGTTGATCATGTGGGAGAAAATAAGTTGAAAGCCATGTCCTTGAATTATATGAAGCGAGACATGATGGAGCTCTTCGAATACATGCATGAGGTAGATCTATAATTACTTTTGGAATACATGCATGAGGTAGATCTATAGTTACTCTTAGAATACGTGCATGAGGTAGAGCTACAATTACTCTTGGAATATGTGCATGAGGTAGATCTATAATTACTCTTGGAATACATGCATGAGGTAGATCTATAATTACTCTTGGAATACGTGCATGAGGTAGATCTATAATTACTCTTGGAATATGTGCATGAGGCAGATCTACAATTACTCTTGGAATACGTACATGAGGTAGATCTATTATTACTCTTGGAATATGTGCATGAGGTAGATCTATAATTACTCTTGGAATATGTGCATGAAGTAGATCTATAATTATTCTTGGAATACATGCATGAGGTAGATCTAGAGTTACTCTTGGAATACATGCATGAGGGAGAGCTACAATTACTCCTGGAATATGTGCATGAGGTAGATCTATAATTATTCTTGGAATACATGCATGAGGTAGATCTATAATTACTCTTGGAATACGTGCATGAGGTAGATCTATAATTACTCTTGGAATACATGCATGAGGTAGATCTATAATTACTTTTGGAATATGTGCATGAGGTAGACTTATAATTGCTCTTGGAATACATACATTAGGTAGATCTAGAATTACTCTTGGAATACATGCATTAGGTAGATCTATAATTACTTTTGGAATATGTTCATGAGGTAGATCTATAATTACTCTTGTAATACATACATTAGGTAGATCTATAATTACTCTTGGAATATATGCATGAGGTAGATCTATAATTACTTTTGGAATATGTGTATGAGATAGATCATTAATTACTCTTGGAATACATGCATGAGGTAGATCTATAATTACTCTTGGAATACGTGCATGAGGTAAATCTATAATTACTCTTGGAATATGTGCATGAGGTAGATCTATAATTACTCTTGGAATACATATATGAAGTAGATCTATAATTACTTTTGGAATATGTGCATGAGGTAGCTCTATAATTACTCTTGGAATACGTGCATGAGGTCGATCTATAATTACTCTTGGAATACATGCATGAGGTAGATCTATAATTACTCCTGGAATATGTACATTAGGTAGATCTATAATTACTTTTGGAATATGTGCATGAGGTAGATCTATAATTACTCTTGGAATAGGTGCATGTGGTGAGTCTACAACTACTCTTGAGCGGCATACGACCATTACTGAGAATGATGCCGCAAAACAAACAAAAGATAATTGACTTTCTTACTGGTGTTATTCTAAAGTGGTGTTTCAGCCTAGAATTTGATAGTTGACAGTCCTACTTTTTTCTCCAGGGATGGACTGTGCCTCTCTCCTCAGGGCTTTCTTACAGTGACTAAACTTTTCTCCAACCCCACAGTCCCTTTTCTAGGTAATGACAGTCCCTTCCAACTATGAAGCCTACAGTATTTGGAACTTTATATCTTATTTACTATATTCCTGCTTATCTAGAGTATACTAGCTTCTGGATGCCATGAGGCTGCAGTCCGCCCTTACACCATCTATTGCCAGATTGTTTATACTAGGCACCCCAAGCCAGTGCACAACCTCGTGTTTACTGACAGCCTCTGCTACAGCTAATTCTAATTGTAAGATGAGAAGATATTTACTTACTAAATCTAGAGGTTAATATTTCATCAAAACATACTGTCAGTATAGAACAGTGTGTCAGTATCCATACCCCCTCATATCAGCATGTGACTTACCAAAAATAAATATGCTTACAGTCTGGTATTAAAAATATCTCACACTCAGCCTCAAAGGCCTCTGAGCCACAGGTCAGACAAACAAATTCTGCAGCAGTTTATAGACAGTTTTCCAGCTGCACACGTGGCACCATCTAATACAAACACCACAAAGATGGCTCACCTAACAGATCCACCCTCTTATGTATTCTTGGATGAAGCACTACACAGGGAAATGTTTTAGTCATAAGTGACTCTATAGTGAAATACAAGCACATGACTCACCAGGCTCAGACAAAAGGGTGATCATGAGCTGCCTCTCAGATGACATATTTTGACAGGTTTCTAAAGTACCCAAGGTATGCAGCCACTATATTTGATAGACAGGTTACTACAGTACCCAGGTATGCAACCGCCATATATGTTGATCATGTGGGTGAGAATAATTTGAAAGCCACGACCTTGGATTATATGAAGCGAGACATGATGGAGCTCTTGAAATATGTGCATGAGGTAGATCTATAATTACTCTTGGAATACATGCATGAGGTAGATCTATAGTTGCTCTTGGAATACGTGCATGAGGTAGATCTATAATTACTCTTGGAATCCATGCATGTGGTAGGTCTACAACTACTCTTGAGCGGCATCTGACCATTACTGAAAATGATGCCGCAATATAAACAAAAGATAATTGACTTTCTTACTGGTGTTATTCTACAGTGGTGTGTCAGCCTAGAATTTGATAGTTGACAGTCCTACTTGTTTCTCCATCTTTCCTCAGGGCTTTCATACAGTGACTAAACTTTTCTCCAACCCCAGAGGTCCCTTTTATAGGTAATGACAGTCCCCTTCAACTATCAAGCTAGCCATACCAAATTAGGATAATATGAATGCAGTGCTACTCGGTTCTACAATCCTGAATAAGAAATTGCCCTCCTTAGAGGCCCTGCTGACTCTGACATCTGCATTATTGCTAGAACATGGTTTTAGTGCCATGATAGCACACCTTCCATAAGATGATTCAGTGCTTAACACACATTCAGACCCTCTACTGAGTGTGTCTTGGTTACTGTTGGCGGAGCATCTGTATTCGTCCACGACTCCAGCACAGCAAGACTTATATGGCTAATATAACAGCTTCAAACCTTTTGATATCCTAGTATTACTGAAGGAAGAAGAAAATAGCTCTGTGATCCCATTACTGTACAAATATGAAACACTTTTCCATGAAACTAGTCCTAACTTTGTTCAGCTTTAAACTCTCAAGTGGTTTCAAGCTGGAGGCATGGAGAGCAGCTTTGGCCATCCCTTTCTACAAGGCTGATATACTGAGGCCATCTCCAAAGTCAAGGCAAATGACAAAGCTGCTGGATGACCACGTTTTAAGATGACTACAAACTAGGACATGGTCATTGAATACTAACACGGATACTCTTCAAAGGGCCTGAAACAGCAAACAACTTGTAACATGTATAATAAATAGTACCCTTTAGAAAGATGGTCACCCCTAGAAATTACCACATTGACAATAAACTCCTAAAGGTAGCTCAGTGGTCAGGGATTTGGTAATGCATGTTGAGAGGTGCCTGAAGTTTAACAAACATGTGTCTACTATGGTGAGAAAATCCTTCTACATTGTTCAACTTATAGTAAAATGAAAAAAAGGCTTCCACCACAGCAAAAAGTTCACTGAGAAATTCTGTTAAAATGTAGGCTTTAATAAAATGAAGAAATAAAAAGCACAAATTGTGCTGTTCAAGTTGCAGGTCAAACAGGATAAGCGCTTTCAGTTAAAAAACCTTCTTCAGATCCTAGTGTGTAGACCTGACTTACTGCTGTTAAATAAAGATCCTTAATTGCTCAACCAATCACATACAGCAATCAGATGCACGCCTTCCTTAAGCCTCCATTTCATTTCTTAATTAGGCTTCTCTCTTTCAAAATAGGTTTAATAGGAACTACTCTGTTGAGCCCTGGAAATAAATTAGCTCTGAGGTTCATGATCCATTTGCTTTCTTCCTTTTCAGTTTTATTGACAATGTCTCCTCCACGGAGGTTAGTAGTCACAGTTGAGATAGCCATAAAGCTGAATGAATGCCCTGGATTTTCAGACACGTCCATATAGGGCATTAGTTACCAGTTTATTCTTGATGTCTAACAGGTGCCGAAGTATCCGTTCCTTAAACTTTCTATTGGTCTTTCCTACATAATAGGCTTGGCACAAATTACAAGTGCCAATGTATATAACATTCTTGGTGTTGCAGTTAGCAAAACCAGAGTACTTATAGCATTTGTTAGCAACCGGATGAACAAAACTGTTGGAACATTTAATGTGGCTGCAAGCTTTGCAAAAGCCACATTTCCATGTTCCTAGCCTATTTCTTCCTTCTGTACTCTGCCTATTAGGTATTCCATCATAGTTGGACAATAAAGCCTTTAAGTTCTTCTTGTTTTTATAACAAATTTAGGTGTTTCCCCTACAATTCTCTTAATTTTACTGTCAGCAGTTAAGACTGGTCAAAATTTCTTGATGGTTTCACGGACATCAAAGGAGTCAGTGCTGTAGGTCATCATGCACCTGAGACTGTTGCTGTTCCCACCTTTCTTCACATCACTCTGCTTCTGTTTCGAGTAGTACGGTTGCCCTTTGTTGTATCGAATGGACATTGCTTTGTCTTTACTCATGACTAATTGTTTTTCATTGTAGCCTCTTGAAGCAAAATTCTGTAAGAGTTTGTCTTGTTCCTGCAGAAAATCATCATTGTCAGTACAGAGCTTGGATATCCTGGTCACTTGATTTTCAACAATATTCTGAAAAACATGTCTCGGATGCATGCTACTGTAGTATAGCATATGGTTCCTCCAGTTTGGTTTCCTGAATATAGTGGTGCCGATTCCTTTGCTTTTATTCATTGAAATTCTCATGTCTAAGAAATCAATCTCATTTGCTGATGTTTTCACTTCAAATCTTAGACAGCTAGTCGTACTTGTTAAATAATTGGCAAAATCATTTAGGCGTTGCATACTGCCCTTCCATAGGAATATAACATCATCCACAAACCTATTGTAGAAGATGATGCATTCCTTCCATTTATTTTTCGTATCCATTTCCCATTGCCTTTCCCATTCAGCTAGGACTATATTTGCATAGCTGTTTGCACAGGGGGTGCCCATGGCTACCCCCCATTTCTGCCAATAGTAGCTCTCATCATAGAGGAACACATTGCTCTCCAGGACTACACACTAGGATCTGAAGAAGGTTTTTTAACTGAAAGTGCTTATCCTGTTTGACCTGCAACTTGAACAGCACAATTTGTGCTTTTTATTTCTTCATTTTATTAAAGCCTACATTTTAACAGAATTTCTCAGTGAACTTTTTGCTGTGGTGGAAGCCTTTTTTTCATTTTACTATTTTTGCCTATTAAGGCTTCCTCTGGAGGTGGTTTTTGGTTTGATTGTTTGTGCTTGTTCAACTTATAAGTAGGGGCATGGCATCCAGGTCCAAGGAGGTCATTGTTCCACTGTATGTGGCTCTTATCAGAGCAATAACAAGTACAATGGATGCTTCAGTGTGTACCTGATCATGCACTTGCATCCGTTTGTGAGACCACAAAGGTATCTCACAGCAAGAATCTAGCAATTAAAAGAGAATTTTTGCCCAGACTGTCTCAAAGTCCTAATCCTTGGTCTCCTGTAGACTGCTGTATGGCAAACTATACATAGTCTATATGGTATCCTCTGATCATACGCTGATGGATCTGCTGCACATCTGCAAAACAACTAGCATCAGAAATACATGATCTAAGGAGCTAAGCCTTGTCTGCAACATAAACAGGACGTTAGAGGGACAGGTATGTGCTGCAATGGTTACCCATTCTCAGGAACAGGCTTTCCATCTATGTGAAGCAAAGTTCCTCCCTAACCATATGCAAATGTAACTTGGACTAATGGATGGGAAATCACACATTTACCCCTGGATTGGCACATATGTCCCTAATTGGCAGGGACAGCCTGCAAATGCTTGATGTATATCACTCAATCTTATGACCATAAAATTTATTAGGGTATGGATACCTCAGTAATATTTTGGTAAATTTGGAGTAAGCTTGGCTAGGCTTAAAAAGGTTCTTGGGCTGATAACCTAATAGCTACTTATCAACCTATTTAGCAGGAAATGCTAAGGAAACATTTTAACAGATCTTAACTGAGGTGTGCCAGGGCACAGAAAAGTGAGGAAAAACTTTTGAAAAACTCTATAATAAAATAAGCCTAAACCTATCTACAGAATCATCTTTGAGCTATTAATTCCTTTTAGTATCCAGGTCTGAGGTTTAATGCAATGGATTTAATTTCTATGTCTCCTAGATTTAATCAGTGAATAACAATTGTAATGCCTCCACTCTTCTCTATATAACACAAATAAATAAGACACACACACACACACACACACACACACACACACACACACACACACACACACACACACACACACACACAAACACAATTAAAATGACTGAAAACCACCTTCCATCTGATACCAATTTCCATTTGCTGTTTGCAATGGAAAACAAAAATTTCAGCCCGTGTCTACTCCAGTTTTATGCTACAAGTTTTACTTCCAAAAAACCTCCCATTTCTTTCAGTCCTCCTAATGCAAATAGTGAAGAGAAGCTGCAATAATTAGGACTGTTTACTCAGCTGACATTATTACTATAAATAAATTGTGAATTAATCAATCCACACTCGACCTTCACATTCATTTTCTTGGTTATATGGCTGCAGTAAACACCAGAACCAGAACCAAGAACTGCATGGAGGCTGTCACAGTACTACATCTCAAAGACTCATTTGCCATTGTTTTCAGTGCCCAGGCTAGTTCCACAAGAATTTAAACCCAGGTAGATAATTATTAAAAGCCCTATAAATCATAGTAACTTTGCCCACATAACTGCCACATATCTTCCTCCACTTGCTAACAAAAATCAATTTGAATCTACTGTCTTACAGCTCTTATGGTTTTCTTCATCTTATAAATATATCCTTCTCCTTTGTGATTTTCATATCAATTTACTTGGTTAACAAAATAACTTCTTCTTCTTTTGCCTTTTCCCATTAGGGGCCCCCACATCATCTGTTTCCATTTCTTCCTGTCCTCTGCATCTTGCTTTGTCACACCATCCACCTGCATGTCCTCTCTCACCACATCCATAAACCTTATCTTAGGCCTTCCTCTTTTCTTCTTACCTGGTAGCTCCATCCTTAGCATCCATTTCCCAATATACCCAGCATCCCTCCTCAGCACATGTACAAACCAATGCAATCTCGCCTCTCTAGCTTTGCCTCCAAACCGTCCAACCTGAGATGACCTTCTAATATATTGATTCCTAATCCTGTTCAGCCACATCACACCCAATGCAAATCTTAACATCTTTAACTCTGCCACCTCTAACTCTGACTCCTGCTTTTATGTCAATGCCACCATCTCCAACCCATATAACATAGCTGGTCTCACTACCCTCTTGAGATCTTCCCTTTCACTCTTACTGGTACCTGTCTGTCACAAATCAGCCCTCTTATTCTTCTCCACCCACTCCACCCCATCTGCACTCTTTTCTTCACCTCCCTTCTACACTCACCATTACTCTGAACTGTGGATCCCAAATATTTAAACTCATCCACCTTCACCAACTCTACTGGTTAGCAAAAAAACTGCATAAGTAAAATTTTTTGCAGACCAATTGTTTATCCAAATCATTAAAAAATGAGTCACATCTAACCTCACAGCTCATACTCACTGTTTTAACCTAATTATGAAACATATTCCACATACAATCACCTCAGTATTTATTTCTCTCTACCCTCAGTGACTCTTTCTCCATCATATTTCCCTATCCAACTTCATGCTCAAGGCACCTCAAAGACAATTTTATTCAGATGAAAATCTCAAAATAACTTTTTGAGGCTCAAGTCCCACTCGATACTCAACAATGATGATGTAGAAGATAGGTATAAAAATAACCAAAGTACTTTAGTATCTACAAAACTTTCCTTTCCCCATTATTTGTGGCTTCTAAATTCAGAAACCTATGACTAACCTCAGAAGCTAAATCTCTCATTGACCAAACCTGGCTCTTCTGTAAGCAGTAGCAAAATGTCATCTACAGATACAGAACCATCCTGTTCTGTAACTTAACCAAGCCATTGGAAGATGAAAAAGCAAACATTTGTAGAAATGATCAAACCTCAGTACTAGTAAAACGTAAGTATTTCTGTAAACACGTGAGCCAAGTAATAGGCTGAGAAAAAGAATCTTCTTATTCCTTGTGTAGTCTCATAATCTCCTATATGAATACTCTTCATTCCCTAACTGAATTAAGCCAAGCTTAACCCCATAGACTAAATCTCATCAACTAACCCTTGTCTTCCTCTTTACTTTCATAAGAAAGAAAAAGGAATTAGATAAACTACTCAATAAAATTTTACCTGATGCCCCAGAAGAAACTGGTCACTGACATCGTTAATTCATATCCCTGCATAAAGAACACCTAATAACCCTATTACCTCACATGGATAAACTATTACTGTGTTAAGCATATCTGAACTATTTGAAAGCAATAAAAACTGTCCCTATTCCAAAAGTTTCTAACTCCTGTTTCTTCTACTCATTACAACTTCTAAATCTATTCCAGGCAAAATTCAGGGAAAGCTAGTTTATTCACAAATTGTCAGATATATTCATACAGTACAAACATCCATGTCTGCATCACCATGGTTTCTGGACAGGAAGGAGTACTATCTCATCCTTGATGAACCTAACAGATGACATTCCCATGAATACAGGCAATGGCATCCTAACAGGGTCTTGGAATAGCAGAAGTATATAAGGGTTGGTGGTAGGAAAGACCAGCCCACAAAGGCCATAAAGGATAACTTAGCCTATCTATCTTCCTTAGTCTCCATCTACATCCCATCCCGGACCCTCCTTTCTTCTAACCACCAATTACTTGATATCTACCTCCCAAAAAGATCAGTAGGCAAACTACTCTACAAACACTCCCTTGCCCATGCTTGGAACAAACTTCCCCTTGACTTACATTCAATCTCCCATACCTCACACTTTAAAAATGATCTAAAAGCTTATTTTCTCAATTCCAGAACCTGCCCTTGCCATGACCCTACCTAGTCTTCCTTCCCTTTATGTACCCTCAAAAGGACCATACTTAGTACCTCATTACACCTCTCTCTCCAATGTGTTTACTATGCATTTGCATAATTTTATACAAACACAATTTTTTTGTTGTTGACCTATTGAACTATATCAGTGTAAAATTGTTACTTAGCTTCTATTTAATGCAACTTTAACTTTATGCATGTAACCCAACATATGTGAATCTTTTTGCTATAACTGCTATATTATATCAATATTGTTTAAAATTGTACTTGTTTAAAATGTGCTACTGGAGCTTTTCTCCTCAGGTCTCCATTGAAAATGGGCCACAAGCCCAGTTGGACAAACCCAGTTAACAAATGTCAATAAATAAATAAATAAATATCCTCAAGAGACAGATGCACCACTTTCTTCTTCTTCAATGAAGTCACCAGGAAAATACATTGTGGTGCTGCTTGGAACTGCATAAGAATGCTCGGGTGTTTATGTTGGACCATGAATGTTCAAAATGTACCTGAATAAAGTAATGGTGTGTATCCAAGGTACTGGAGAAACTGTAAAGGTTATAGGGGGGAAAGGTGAGGGTAAAAGAAAATGGATAAATGGCGAGGTTGTAAGAAAAAAGACCTTATGGCATAATGAGCTTTAGGGCTGATATTGTAAGAATGCATAAAATCCAACAGTTTATCTTTGGAGGCAATGTAGGTGGTAAGTATCTGAAACTACTGGCCAGCGTCTTCTGTATATAGTCCCAGCAAGAGGACAAATGATTAAAGTTCTATTCATTTCACATAGAGCAAACTGCACATGGGAGTGAGAGAATTTCTCTCTCTTATTTTTTTTAACCTGATACCACATTAACCTGTCCATATACTGCAAGCCAGTTATCATTTAATGAATAAACCATAGCAGAAATCAAAGATGAATTATAATGCAAACAGAATCTTATCTTGACTTTCAGGATACCAACAATGGTGTAAAAAAAGACTTTCGGCTTTTCCTGGTTAGGGGTCACCACAACGGAACCCCGGTCCACTCATGATTGGCAGTGGATTTTTACGGTGCCGAGTTGCCAGCCTGATGCCCAAACTTCAACGAAGGCATGCCCATCCATGCTCACACCTACCTGCATGTCTTTAATGTCACTCAACCATGGGGAAGACATGCAGACTCCACACAGAAGATGCTCCAGACGAGACTCGAACAGAATAACCTGTTGCTGTGAAGCGACAATGCTAACCGCTGAACCACCGCGGAATAAGCAGCTGAAAACAAATGTAGGGCAGTGAACAGTTTAAGTAAGTGATTGTCTGCTATCGGCTGTAACGTGTTAACAGAAAATGATACCTGAAGTGACTTTAACATCAATAAGGTCATTAATAAATAGAAAAAGTGAAATAAGAGTGAAACTGGCTGAAAATGGAGGTTGGGTATGCAGAAGCAATCTGAGGTTTACAGCAGTACTAAAACAAACTGGAATGGTCATTCTGTTGATGATATTAAAATAGAAAGGGCACATAGATTAAATATTCCCAATTTGAGAATGATACAGATTAAATATTCCCAATCTGAGAATGAAAAAGCAGCCAAGCCGTATATCTGTTAAGCTGCAGATGCCTCAGCTAAGGGAGAAAGTCTATTTTGTCGATCAAGGAGACAACTTTAAAGGCTGAAGATACAAGGAGTACCAGCTATCAGATTACAGACCATTTTAGTTATGTTGAGGGATACCAGATCAGGGAATGGCTCTGGGCATTACATAAGCCAGGTATGTCTCTGATAGAATCAGACTGTGAAGGACCACTTTGTTTCAGAAAGACAAAGAATATAAGTTAAATAGAATAAAATCTAACTTTTATTACACCACAGTTTGATTTACTGGTTTGAAATGTAAACAAGTTTGTTGATAAGAGAAATGGGAGAACGCACTGACCTATATTTACAATCGTAAGGCAGAAGTAATAATTTTGCAGGAAACACACCTTAATCATAGAAAACATGTTAAGTGGTAAGGAGAGTTTTTTTGTTAGAAAAGAAAAATACAATAAGAAAGGGACTTAATGTTAATTATAATTAAAAAGGTTATAGAAATAGAGACTGAGTAACAACTGAAGTACTTAATTAAAAAGGGTATAGAAGTAAAGACCAAGTAACAACTGAAATACTGAAAGCAGGAATGATTCTTTTGCTCCAGGGTCAGGTTTATAGTAGTGAGAGGTTGTTTGCACAGTATATGGATTACACTTCCTGCACTTTATATACCACCAAAAGCTGTTAGACAAGATAAAAATAATGTTATGGGAGAAGTTAAATCCTTTTATCAAGTATGTACATTGTTAGCAGAAGACTGGAACACTATAGGAAATAAGGAAGATGTCTCTGGAGGTCCAATATACGCCAGAATACTGACTGAAGGCAGATACCGTATAGAAATATATGCATGTAAATGGGTTTATTGCTGTAATGAAAATAAGGCAAAGTAAAGTGGAATATATGCATTTTTAAATGAAATAATTCTCCTAGACATGATTAGATAGGTGTTACATATCAAAAGAATACTATGCCATGGTCTGAACCATGAAAACATGCTTGGTGCTAACGTTAGACCATGCACCTATACAAATTGCATTTTGTAAGCAAGTAAAAGCATGTTGTAATTAACACTAGTATTTCGATTTTTTTTCTGAAAAGGAAGTTGTTCAGTGATTGGATAGATCAAACTTTAAACAAAATATTATTAGATTTGAAACTAAGCAGTAAAGAACATGCAACAGATTGGCATAATTATAAAGTGAAGATTAAAAAGAAAACAAGATGGTGTAATAGTTAAAGTAGGTATTTAAGAACTTAAAAAGTAAGCTAAAAAGAATATGTGGAACACAGCATCTTGACGAGCAATTGAAAGTACCTAGAATATCTATGTAAGAAAACTTGGAAAATATTAATGAATACAGAACAATGGTTTTAAAACAAAAGGATGATAAATAAAATCAGCAACTATGAGATTGGTAGGGTAGAAGTGGATCCATGAAAACAGTCAATATTACGATACACTACGTGAACAAGATGTTGAGGTTGAAATTAATACACAGGAAATTGTAACATATTTGAGACAATTGCAATTTCTTCAGTTAACAGAAGTAGAAAGAGGGATATTAACATCCAAAATAAAGGAAAGTGAAATTAAAGGAGCAATGAGAAATCAGAATACAGGGAAAAACCCTGCAAACAATGCAATTCCAATATAAGTGTGGAGAAAGGAGCAGGAAATAATAAAAGTCTGACTAGCACTTTCCAGTAATATTTTTCTGGCTGGGGATGTGATCTTGGCATGGAAAGAAGCAGTAGTGGTAGCTATACCAAAAGTGGGGAAACATCATTTTGATCCAGGGTCATATGGGCAAAGTTCAGTCCTAAATCATGATTACAAAGTGTTTACGATCTTTTGACAAAAAATAAATGACAAGGATAATGCAGAGAATAATACACTTGGATCAGTGTGGATTTACAGAAGATAGGGAAACATTTGACAAAGTTAACACAACCTTTATGATTCAAAATGATGCACTGGACAATAATAATATATTAACGGGTTTGAATGTTGAAAAAGTATTTGACAGAGAGAGTTGGGAATATGAAGAGATCCATTGAGGCATTTGACTTTCCACAAACATGGACAACATCAATACACTGCATAGAGTGCAGTGGTTATGCTCCGATACTGGGAAAAAGACAAATCAGTTAAGCGCTAGAGTGGCACATGACCTGAACATAGCAAATATTAATCAGCTGCAGCTTAAGTTTTTAAGGTCAGGTGTGGTGCTGGGCAATAAAATCTGCCAGCAAATGACAGCAGCAGAATAAAAGATTTGTTTCTGCCTGGTGTCCGTACCCATAACATGTCCCTGACTTCATGTTGCAAACTGAAGAGAGTTGCTAGAATAACAGGATGTATGTTCACCTGTGTTTTGTGAAGGATACAAAGTCTGAAACTTAAATGCATGTCATTATTTAAATAATTAATTTCTCAGTAATTTGCCTGAAAACCAAGGACTATGAGAAACAGACCAAACATATAAGGCAAAAATCTGGACAGTTGAGAGGCATGGAAGGCAAATGCAAATGAAAGACCCTGCGTTACTCTGCCTTTCTGACAGCAGTCTCTCAGTGCTCTACAACTTTGAAAGCCAACAAAACACTTAGCAATAATTCTTCATTTAAGTGGTAATACATAGAAAAGATAAAGTTATATGCACCACAAAGAATTATGGTAAAGTTGCTGATCCTAGCCTACTATTATGTATCTCTTGACGTGGATGCCAGGATTGACCTCTGGAGCTTCTCTCTTGAGGTGAATTTCTTGACACTCATGTCTCAAACACATAATAAGTCAGTTAGGATCGGTGATCTGCTCATAATCCTTTATATTAAACCTGGAGCACAAGTGAAACTGAATTGTGATGGTGAGTTGTTTAAGGTGGGCTTTCCACTCTCACCATTACTGTTTGCTTTATATTTAGAGATGAAAGAACACACAAGGCCGGTGGCAATCTCCAAAAAGTTTATGTAAGTGCTTTCATTGAACAAATAATCCAACTTCTTCAGACACAGGACAAAAGTTAAACATTCAATTTAAAATAGTCCAAAAGGAAATGACATCAGCAATAGTATCAGCAGGAAATGACATCAGCAATAATGACATCATAAACAATCCCATACTTATAAAAAAATAAATATCAATAAAATGTTGTTTGTACAATACTACTATGAATAAAGCTATAATATTAAACAAGAATAGTTTATATACATCAATTGTAAAATAATGTCTCCCAAACAAAGCTTATTACAAGGCTACATACTCAAATAATTTCTTACATTTTAAGAGGAACCACCCTTTTATCAGAAAAAGGTGGTGGTTAAGGGGCAGTTAGTGAGGGCAGCCAGAATGGTCACCCTCAATGATTATTTTTTGTTGGAATGTGAACATCTGAGAAAGATGTTTTCAGCTAGGTCCTACCCTGATGATCTTTTAAGCACTATTATTAATGAGGTAGTTGTTAAGAGGCTGTCTGGTTGGTTTAAACCTTTGTTGGATGGAGAATCAATTACCACTGACAACACTCATATACATGCCCCTGATGAGATTACTACACCTGTTGACAACAGTGTGAATTATACACTGAAATGTAGCACACCTTATTTGTTAGGCCCTGGATGATTAAGGAATATACTCACTAAGAACTGGTGTTTACTAACTGAAGATGTTTAAGTCAGAAAGAGGTTGTCTGATGGCCCCAATATGATATTCAGACCTGGCCTTAATCTGAAAAATTTATTAGAAAACACTAATGTTTATCACAGTGCCAGATGCGGTATGTTCAAATGTGGGTGCTGTAAAAGTTGCCATCTTATAAAGGTGTCAAATAGGTTCTGCATTTCTGACATTCATTATCTGAAATACAGATTTAATTGTGAAAGTAACGGAGTTGTCTACATTGCCTTATGCCAATACTGTGCTGCAATTTATATTGGTAAGACTGAGAGAAATCTTAAGGAGAGAATTTATGAACGCCAATACAGTATTGGCAGGCATAATGGCAACAATGCTTTGGCTAGACATATCATGGAACATGAGGGTCATTCCTTTGAATACATGGTTATTGAGCAGGTAACAAAAAACAAACAGAGGTGGCCCATGGCAATTCATTTTAGAAAGTAGAAAATTGTATTGGCAGTTGAAACTTAATTCTTCTGATTATCCAGGTCTCAATGAGTATTGCTCTTTGAAGTGTATTTTAAAGTTAAAAGCTCTTCAGAGATGAATAAGTTTTGTTTGGGAGGCATTATTTTACATTTGGTGTATATAAACTATTCTTGTTTAATATTACAGCTTTATTCATAGTAGTATTGTACAAACAACATTTTATTTATATATTTTTTTATAAGTATGGGATTGTTTATGGTGTCATTATTGCTGATGTCATTTCCTGCTGACACTATTACTGATGTCATTTCCTTTTGGAATATTTTAAATTGAATGTTTAACTGTTTTCCTGTGTCTGAAGAAGTTGGATTACTTGTTCAATGAAAGCGCTTACATAAACTTTTTGGAGATTGCCACCAGCCTTGTGTGTTCTTTCATCAGTTTATTGATTTTGTTTTTTTCTATTTATATTTAGAGATGTTAGCTAGGGACATAAGCCAATCAAATATCATTGAGTAAGATGGAGAAATACTAATGAAAGAAGAGCCTTATTTACAGAAGACACAGTCAAGAATATTGTCAAAGGAAAAATATACTTTAAAAATTATCAAAACACGGTAGGTTCAGGTTAAGGCACTTTAATCTTGCAGCAAGGAGACAAAAACGTGCTAATACAGAGTTTGTCTAACCAGAAACAGGAAATACTTTCATTTTATACATTCTTAAACTGGTTATGTCCTACCATGCTGACGTAACAGATTACCACCTTTTTCATCATCATCTGCTGACCATCTTTCCCATGAATTTCTGCTGATTTATCAATTTTTATGTGAAACTTCCTGAGGAAAACAACATGGCCTTGATTACTCCCAGTTAGATACATGTTATGTTACCATTCAAGATACTATGGCTAATTCAAGCACAATGCTAGCAGTTCATTTCTCTAATAATCCTTTGTCTACTTTATCTCTAAGTTACTACAGCTGCACAGGTTCCCATCCTTCGAACAGAGCTGTTTGTCTAAAATCATTACATTTACAGAGCAAAGCATTGTTCATTCATTCGTTCCTGACCTAGCAGATAAACACCTGCTTCTCAAGTACATTTCCAAAAGGCATAAACATGAATATTGCTGTGCTAGCAATTACTAGGTCAGAGGGCAACTTGCAAGTTTCAGAAGGCATACTGCAGTTTTCAAAAAGCATCTTTTTTAGTCTCATATGAAACTCAATTTGTATGAAATACAGTGCATGGAAAATAGAATAAAAAGCGTATTAAAATAGTTATTAATTGGCATTAAGCATACCACATTAATACATATTTTTTTTACCATTTCCCTCCTGTTAATACTTTTTTATTCTGTTTTCAAAAAAGAATAAACAGTTTGCTTCTTTTCCTAACCTCTTCCACTCAGGATTTGCAGTTAAGAAAGTCATTCAGTTTAAACTTTTATGAAAGTGTTTCGCATTCTAGCAGCTCTTCAAATTCTGTACTTTGAAACATAGTCTCAGATACGGATATATCTATGACTTCTTTGATTAATCTCTTCATGCAGGGGATTCCAAAACAAATACAAACTCCTATTATGAGTAATCCTACCCCAATGGCGATCAATATGTTCATAAAAATGGAGCCCCACCCCCCCCAAATGCATTCTGGAAAAAGTCTGTCAGAGGGTTTGGGCCTGGCTTGGTCATGGCCGACACTTGCTGAATCACCTCAAGATGATCATTAATTTCATGCTGATGGTCATGAATAAATGCACAGCATTATTCTTTGATTAAAGCGCAAGTCCCACCCCTCGCCGCTAGTGTGAAGTCAAGAGCCATTCGGTTTTGGAGCACTCCAGTTCTCATGGCATTCAGCTCATCAGTTATCAGTTCAAGAGCAAATAAAGTTGCATTACTCATTACTTCGAGAAGTTTCGACAGTTTTTGCAGCTCCCATATTGATTTAACTGCGCCATATGCAGGTAATATACCTGCCCAGGATATAACAGCATCACTCAAGTCCATGTGCACGAGTTTGGTTCCCACATCACGATGGTCTTTCCAGCCCACTTCAATCCGTCCCACTGGATTCTCAGGTTTTTTTACAGTCTTTTTGGTTACGTCTCGGGTATTTCGAATATTTCCCTGAGGCAAAACTGCAGTGTGTTGGATGGCCGGAACCAGGTACCCCAAAAAACAACTGCCAGACCAATTCTCAGGTAACCATTTATATGCTTTTTTACCACACACAAAATAACAGTCCTCTACCTTAGTTGTTACTTTGTTATGAAGTGACTGCCCTGCATGAAACATTTTCCTATCTATTACAGATAACTGTTTAAAAAGTACAGGATTGCATTGTACCTGATCAAGAGTCTTATGCATAGATTTAAAAAATGAGTCATAATCTGTACTACAAGATCCACTCAAGTCGTTTGGTTTTCTATAACATTTATACTGTACTGTAACATTACACTTGCTCCATCCCACTTGGATAGTGTCATTTTTGTAAAAACATACAATTCCTTTTTGTGTCACAGGCAAATACAGTGCTATTTTATCATGTGCTTTAATAGCAACTGTGTCAAAAAACAGATTTTACCAGGTCTCATTGACCCCTAGGGGGATAACAGTCATCAATAAACCCCCGTATGCTGTTGGTATGGCCGTACAGACCCAGCAGTTCGAAACATTAAAAGTCTCAGCATACACACGTGTAATTGCCTGATAAGTGTTAAAGTTCAGATGCCAGTCTATGTTTGGTTCATTACGTCTAATCAGTTCAACTTTTGTGGCAGGAAAAAGGAGTGGCCACAACAAAAAGAACAGTGTGATTAGTATTGCAATAAAAAATGATCATACAAGTTTTCTGAGGTTGCTCAATGTCTCTATTCACTCTGTACCTGGCCATTTTGTTCTTGTTGTACAACAGTAACAAAGTTTTTGTCCAACTCAAAGTTCTTAACCAGTTTACAGTGCGTCAAATGTATCCAGGAAGCTCGCTCTGCGATCTTGACTGCAGTGGGTGTCGACAGTAGTACCTGGTACGGACCTTCCCACTTCGGAGAACTCCAATTCTTAAGTTTCACAATCTTCACCCAGACCCAGGTGCCTGGGGCTACTGGTGCTTCCGATTTCGGTTGCTCTTTATCTGAAACAGAATTTAACTGCAAAAGTTTGTTATTCAAAAATCGCCTCATATACCCTGCAAGTGAACTGTCAGCCTCCTGCTCTGCAGACATGAGAGGTTTCCACTGAGGTGTATAATATGCCCTCCCAAACAAAGTTTCAAAAGGAGTTAATCCCTTTGTATTCAGAACAGTTCTCATGCTCAACAGTGCTAAAGGCAAACAGTGCACCCAGTTGTTCTGTGTTTCAGTCATCAGTTTCCTAAGCTTGTTCTTCAACACCCCATTATGCCTCTCTACTAACCCTGCAGATTGGGGGTGGTAAGCACAGTGATTCTTTTAATGATATCCCAAAATAGCGACTAAGTTGCTGAACCGTTTGGTTCACAAAATGCGTACCGTTATCACTAAAAATCTTTTCCGGTATACCAAATCCGGGTATAATTTCTTTAACAAGGACCTTTGCAACAGTAGCTGCATCTGGATTTTTAGTCGGAAAAGCTTCTACCCATTTGGAAAACATATCTATAATGATAAGGCAATACTTTTTATTCTCGCATTTATTCAATTCTATGAAATCCATACAAATAGTATGAAATGGATACAGTGGTGTAGAGAAACTCCCTTGCTTAGGCTTCAGTGCCCCTTGTGCTTGATGCTTGTTACAAACATGGCATGCTGCACAGAAATATTTTGTATAATTTGTAAATCCGTAGGTTGTAAATACTCGATTCACTAACTGTACCATCCCCCCTGTTGAGACATGGCTCAACAACGCTGCATATCTAAACAAATTAGATGGCAAAATTGGTTTCTTCTCCTTGGAGATGTACAGTCCCTTTTCAAGGATTGCTCCTCGTTTTATCCACTTCTGTTTTTCTACATTTGTAGTAAGTGTCTGCATTGTTTTTAACATTTCTAAATCTAAAGTCTCAGAGGGTTGTAATTCCTCACTCAAAAGAAAAGTTTCTGTGGCTGAAGCTGCTTGCTTCACAGCTGTATCAGCCCGTGCATTACCTTTTGAAATCCTATCTTGTTGTTTTGTATGAGCTACACATTTGCAAATAGCTACTTTTTTAGGTAACTGAATTGAATCTAATAAATCTAAAATAAATTGCGCATGATTGATTGGTTTACCAGTAGATGCTATCATTCCTCTATTTTTCCACTGCTGCGCAAAAACATGTACATTAGAAAAAGCATACTGACTGTCAGTATAAATGTTCACTTTTTTACCTTTTGCTAAGGTACATGCCCTTGTCAAGGCAATCAACTCTGCCGCTTGTGCAGATAAATTGTGTGGTAAAGATTTTGCTTCTAAAGTTTCAGTATCAGAAACGACTGCATACCCCACTAGAATCTGTCCTGCAGGACCCCTCCTGCATGAGCCGTCCACATAGTATGTCACCTCGGCATCATCCAAGGGAACATCCATAAGGTCTTGTCTAGGTTATGTATTTTGCTCAATCTCCTGCAAGCAGCAGTGTGGTTTGCCATCTGCAGAGGTTGGGAGCAAGGTTGACGGATTCAGAGTTGTGCATCGTTCAATTGTCATATGAGGTTGACTCAACAGTTTGGTCATACAGGAAAGATGTCTAGCCGGAGAAAGATATGCTACTTTTTCTTGCAGTAAAATAATTGTGACTGCATGAGGCACTCTCAATGTGAGAGGGTGGAATAGCACTACTGAGGCCGAAGCCTGCACTGCCATTGCAGCTGCAACTACAGCTTGTACACAGTGGGGCAGGGACTGTGCCACTGGGTCTAACTTTGATGAGTAGTAAGCTATGGGGCGTTGCTTGTCCCCATGTTGCTGTGTCAATACTGATGTCATATAACCTTGCTTACAGTCTACAGTTTGAATAAATTGCTTATGATAGTTTGGTAATCCTAAAACTAAGGATGATGCTATCAGTTGTTTCAACTTGCAGAAAGCTGCTTCTGCTTCAGGTGTCCATTGTAATAAATCCTGTGCTGCCATTGGCTTTTTGAATATTAAATTGGCCAGTGGAGCAGATTCCAAAGCATAATTTGGTATCCAGCTCCAACAAAAATTAGTAGTTCCCAGGAAGGACATCATTTCCTTTTTGGTAGTTGGTCTAGGTGCCTGTAATATTGCTGTTTTTCTATCTTCATCTAATATTCTACCTTCCTTGGATATTACATATCCCAAGTACTAACTTGTTTTCTCCAAAGTTGTAGCTTGTCTTTGTTTACTTTGTGACCTTGAGTAGCTAAAAACTGTAATAAAGCTATCGTGTCCTCTTTGCATTCTTGCTGGGTGGGGGCTGCCAGCAGAATATCATCTACATAAAGTAAAATCTGACTACTTTTCAGTGGGATAAATCCCGCCAGGTTGCTTGCCATTTCCTATGCAAATATTGTTGGACTTTCACAATATCCCTGTGGTAATCTTGTGTATGTATACCGCTTTCCCTGAAATGTAAATGCAAACCAATATTGACTGTCAGGGTGTATCGGTATCGAGAAAAATGCATTACTAATGTCTACCACAGAAAAATATTTTTGCTCTGGCTTTAAATAATTCAGTAAGGTGTGTGGATCTGGCACCGTTGGTGCCCTGGGTATAACTGCATTATTTACAGCCTGTAAATCTTGGACCATACGCCATTCCCTGTTTGCTTTCCTGACAGGTAATAAGGGTGTATTACATGGTGAATCAGGAGATTCTATTAAGACTCCTTCCTTAAGTAAGGCTGCTATGATAGGTTTGATTCCTACCTCTGCATCCTTTCTCAAGGGATACTGTCGTTTCTGGGGTCTAAATGCTGACTTTGGCATAATAGTAACTGGTCCTGCTGTTCGTATAAGTCCTACATCTGATTTCCCTGCTGACCAGAGAATGTCTGGTATGTCTCGCAAGGCTTTTTCCTCTTCTTCCAATAAAAGTAATACTCAGCTATCCTCACTAGCCTGTGAGTGTACAGCTGGGTGTGTCTGTGTAATCCAATTCAGTTTCTGTTTCTGTACTCCTTGTTCGGAGAGCTCTAAGTCTGTCTGCTTTTCCCACCTTGTGACTTTTTCATCTAAGTCTGCCCATTTCACATTCTTATTCTTAGTTAAGCTAACATGTGGCAATTGATTAGATTTGTAAAGTGCTAAAAATTCCTGGGGCAATGAACAGCTTACTACACTGTTTCCCTCTGCATCCCAGTACAGATTTTGTAACACTAGTCTGTTTGCATGGTTCTGAAACAATTCCCTCTCATAATCTTTATCAGGTCCTGGTCTATTACAGTAATATAAAGTACAATGCAGCAAATGCTGTTTGTCAATGTTGAGGGAGGGGAACTTACTGATGGTTACATTCATCAGTTCTTTGTTTACTGCCCCTGGACCAGTCGTAACTAAGTCCTGGCTGCACCAATAATATGTCTCACCCTCCGGTCGCACTACAAAAGTATCCATCTGTCGTTGTGCTTCCATACCCTGCATGGTTGGAACTACGGCTATACCAAACATCTGCATTAAGTCTCTACCCAAAAGGTTTACTGGGAATTTTGCAGAAACCACAATTTTACTTCTCTGTGTCATTCCTGAAACGGGGTCTGTTATTGCTATGTCATAGGAGAGTGGGTCCCGATACAGCTGTCCATTAGCTGCCTTCACTAGTATATAATCCGGTGATTCTGAATCTTCTGGTAACTTGGAAGGGTGTATCAGGGTCCGTGAGGCCCCTGAGTCACACAAAATTGATTTCCCTGCCCTCTACCAGAAGCAGCACTTCCGGTTTTGTGTCTGCTAAGTAAAGCTCTAAGCTCAATAGAGCTAGGTCCAAAATTTCATCTTCTTCTATGTCTGCGAATTCATGTACATCCTCTACCCCTTCTGTCACATCCTCTACTCCTGCTATCATATTTGAACTCATCTTTCCTGCTTATTTTTATTCAGTGACTCCTGACTATCATATAGTCATTCCTCATCTTCCTTATTTTCTGTAGTCACCTTCTTATTTAGCCTGCAATCCCTTGCTAAATGTCCTTTTTTCCCGCACTTAAACATTCGCCTTTTTTCTTTCTTTCTTCAAAATCTTCTGATCGCTTGTCAGATTGTTTATTTCCCTGGGCATTTTTCTTACCCTTTCTCCCAGTTTGTACTACAAACACTTCTGACCCATCTTCTGCCGAAAATACTTGAGTTTTCTTTGTCTTTTTACTATTAAAATGTCTTTCTGCATGTCTAGCATATTCAAGTAATGGCTGTAATCTACTTGTTCAATGATCTACCATGTGCTTTGTAATAAAGCTGCTAATGGGAGTTATACTACACTTCAAGAATGCATTCTTTAATTGCTGTTCATATGGGGAATCTTGTGTCTGGTTTTCTGGTATCTGCATTCCGCAGTGATTATTAAAACATTCTAACAGTCTAGCATAATATCTATCAACTGTTTCACCTTCCTGTTGAATGCACTGATTAATGCAAGTCCAATCAGCCCTAGGCTTCCACTTTTCAGAGATTCGGTCTGTCAGACCTTTCACTCTGCCATCCAGTTCTGCATTAGTATGTGGGAGTGGTCTAAGTTGTGCCTCATGAGGATTCCAGTCGCCACTGATCATGTGCCAATCTGGACCCACAATTTGTCTAACTACTTTTTCTACTTCTTCTCCATTCAAATGGTAACTTAATCTCATACCCTGTAAGTCTTCTAAAAATTTCCTAAAATTCACTTTTGGGTGGGGAATTCCCTCCGTGGCTTTCCGGATATCTTCCATTGTCCACGGTCTATAAACTAAAAGAGTCGGATCCTGTCCTGCCTGAGGATTTGGTACTTCTATGAGTGGACATATCTCTTCTTCACTCATAGCCTGGGATTTTCTATTTATTTCGCTTAATTCAATCTCCCTCCTCAAGTCGCGTGTTCGAGACCTTGTCTCGGTAGGATCCCTGACAAACGATTGTGATTTTGCAGGAACAGCTGGGTATAGCGGAGGTGGATCAGCTTGTCCACTCATTTCATATTCTGGTAACGGAAGTGGAGGGTGCGAAGGAGGGGCCGTTGCTATTACCAAGTTATTGTCTTCTTTGTCTAAGAACATTGTCTTTGAATTCTTTATTCTCTGTTCCCTGCGATTTGCTTCCTCAAGCCACCTATGCGCCTGAGGGACTCCTAATTGTCTTTGCTTTTTTAGTCGACCTTTCACATCTATTTTTAATTGCTTAACAAGTTTCATAAGTGCAAGTTTATCTAAATTACCATTGAATTTATACTTATCAACCCATTTTGTGTAATACTTAACATTGTCGGCACGCTGTAATTGCATATACTTCGCGTCTTCAGTTAGGGGCGGGTCTCAGGAACTTTTTGTGCACTGATTTCCCATTGCTGTCTTAGCTAAGCTGTAAATTGTTACGTAACCCTTTCTATCACGTGGTACTACAATCCTATACCTTTTCACAGTTTATCTAGAATAACTGCCTACCTATTCTGTTTCCCTGATCTATGACAAAAACAGTAACCCCTTTCCTGTCCTTGATCTGCACATGCAAGTCTACCTGACAAAAAACAGTTCTGTAATTAGTCCCTAATCTTAAAACAGAAATAAGGTAATTCCTCCTTACCTGACCCTCCGTGAGTTGATCCACCGGATCGTTGACTCGTCCTCCAATCCCAGATCAGAAACAGTGGCTGGTCTCTTTCAAACGACAATTCAGTTGGAGGTCTTTCAAAACAGAAGAGCCAATTTGGCCTCTTCTCTGTACGGATGCATGCCACCGGGCCCAATTCTGACCTAGGCCTAGAGCGAGAGGTACTTTCCGGCTCAAAGGACCAAACTGTCAAAGGAAAAATATACTTTAAAAATGATCAAAACATAGTAGGTTCAGGTTAAGGCACTTTAATCTTGCAGCAAGGAGACAAAAACGTGCTAATACAGAGTTTGTCTAACCAGAAACAGGAAATACTTTCATTTTTATACATTCTTAAACTGGTTATGTCCTACCATGCTGACGTAACAGATTACCATCTTTTTCATCATCATCTGCTGACCATCTTTCCCATGAATTTCTGCTGATTTATCAATTTTTATGTGAAACTTCTTGAGGAAAACAACATGGCCTTGATTACTCCCAGTTAGATACATGTTATGTTACCATTCAAGATACTATGGCTAATTCAAGCACAATGCTAGCAGTTCATTTCTCTAATAATCCTTTGTCTACTTTATCTCTAAGTTGCTACAGCTGCACAGGTTCCCATCCTTCGAACAGAGCTGTTTGTCTAAAATCATTACATTTACAGAGTAAAGCAGTGCTCATTCATTCGTTCCTGACCTAGCAGATAAACACCTGCTTCTCAAGTACATTTCCAAAAGGCATAAACATGAATATTGCTGTGATAGCAATTACTAGGTCAGAGGGCAACTTGCAAGTTTCAGAAGGCATACTGCAGTTTTCAAAAAGCATTTTTTTTAGTCTCATATGAAACTTAATTTGTATGAAATACAGTGCATGGAAAATAGAATAAAAAGCGTATTAAAATACTTGGTTATTAATTGGCATTAAGCATACACACATTAATACATATTTTTCTAACAAATATGATAAAAAACTATATTTGATAAACTCTTCCAGTCATCTTGCCTTCAAGATATACCTGAATGTGGCTCACCTCCAGCTATCGCACAAGACCAAGTCCTAAAAGTGCTACCAAAAGCTAAAAATACTGCATAGATGGGCCCTGACAATATCCTTGGATGCATGTTAAATAGCATGAAGCAAGATTTAGCCACATCCCGAACAACACTGTTCAATCTCAGCCTCCATACAGGTTTTGTACCAAGTGAATGGAGCACAATTACAGTCATTACCTTGTATAAGGGAGGACCTTCCACAGACTCAGGCAATTAAATACCCAAAAGTCTGACCAGCCTCATCATATGCAAAGCCATGGAAAGACTTATCATGGAATTAATCAGTCAGGATATAGGGAACCTACAAACACTGGACCCATCTCAGTCTGGTTTCATCAAGGGCAGGTCATGCTTACTCAACCTGGTGGATTTTTTGAAAAGGTCACCAAAGCAATTGATGAAGCCAAAATGGTACACACTGCATGCATTGACCTAGCCAAAGCTTTTGACACAAATCCCCACTCAGGAATGTTGAAAAGCCAAATAAACTGGGAAAATAGTTTCTATGTCACCCGCTGGATTGCCAGCTGGTTCACAGATAGGATGTAGATAATCAAAATAGATGAAAAGACCACCACAAAGAGACCAGTCACAAGTGGTGTCTCCCAGGACTGTGTACTGGGACCTCTCCTGTTTGGCATCTACTTTTCTGAAATTAAAGTCAGTACCAAAAGGCTCTGGCTAACATTTACAGATGACTGTAAGCTTGGAGTAGTCATTGAATCCCCAACTAGCAATCCTGCCATCCTGCAGGAAGGTTGGTCCCGAAATAAATAGCTGTTGCCAAAATCATGGACTGAAACTAAATATCAGAAAATGCATTGTTGCATTCTTTAGGAAGTTATTTATCCCAGGGAATTACCACATTGACAATATGTACCTAAGAGTTGACCCAGTTGTTCAGGATTTGGGAACTTATATTGACAGTGACCTAACGTTTCATCAACATGTGCCCATTGTTATGAGAAAGTCCTTCTACATTTCACAGCTTATAAACAAAGGGACTGTGTTTAGATCTAGGGATGTCATTGTCCCCTTTTACCTAGCCATCATTATGCCAGTCATTGAATATAATGTCCCTTGGCATGTATCTTTCCAGAAACATGTAACAACTGGAATGTCCATAGAGATACCTTACTAAAAGGATATAAGGCCTAAACACCATGTCCTACATGGACCAATTCGAAGCTCTGCCACTATAGTCCATATCTAACAGACTACAAAGAGATGATCTGTGTATAACATACAAGGCATTCTCTGACCTATTACTGATGGATTTACTGCACATCAGCAAATCAAATGGCATCAGAGATACTCAGGCTAGGGATCTAAACCTCTTCTGCAGCATCAACAGGACAGTTTGGAGAGACAAGTATATCTTGCAGAGGATAATGCTGCTCTCAAACAGACTCCCCATCTACTTCATCCCTGTCCATATTCAAGCACAATTTAAATCTATGGATGGGGGAAAAGAAAATTTACCCCAGAACTACCCACTGTAGTACTAATGGAAAATACAGTTACTAAATGCTTTATCCCATGCATGGGTTCCCTCAAATTATTTATAGTATGAGCCTAGTTTTTCTCATTAGGGGTAATATATATAATTACCGACCACGGGATAGGTAAGGCCAATCTATACCCAACTGGGATATGTTATTTCAAGCACAAAAAGGGACATCGGCTAGTCTTAAAATGGCTCACAAGGGCAGTTAGCCTAGTACTTACCTATGAACCTATGAACTTTAATAGTTTAGCAGGATATAAAGTAAACAAAGCAAAAACAAAGACTATAGTAAGTAATAAACTATGTCCCAAAACAAGACATGGTACAGAGCTTGCCCTTTTTATGGACCTTTGTGCTTATTGTGACTGTTCTTAGGAAGCCTTCCACGCCATGATATCTTGATCTGAGAAAGTTCCCTCAGATTACAGGACAGCTAAAGAATAAACTGGATAAATAAATATTCAGCTTAGCTAAATAAAAAGCTGTGACTTTTACATTTTATTGTTTGTGCATCAGTCTGTAAATTATGGCCAAAGTAACTTTTTCTTTTTAGGGACCATGGATGAAAAATCATTGGACATGCAAGGACAATGCGAACTTTTGAAAAGTTGCAGAAGCAAACTCAACCAAATCCGACAATGATTTGTTTCCCTTTGAAGGTCTGAAACCTGACATTGGCAGATCAAGGATATTGTTGTGAAAACTGTTTTTTAAGGGCTCTGAGTGCAGGTTCTATGCTGGTATGACAGACTGATTCAATTCAAAGTATTTATTCAGCAAGTCTTTCAAGAATGCCAGATTATACAGATTTCATAACAAAGTTTGCATGAGTGTGTGTGTGTGTGTGTGTGTGTGTGTGTGTGTGTGTGTGTGTGTGTGTGTGTGTGTGTGTCTCATTGATAAAGATGGTTTTCTCATGTTTTTCTCAGACATGAATACTCCTGAAATGAAATCATGAAAAACTGAAATCACAATGCCTAGCTGCTTAAATCAATGTATAAGCTACTTTATATCCACATTAAATCAGATTTGTCTTGATTCCTATTCCTAGAAAGACAAGTTGATAATTAGGTCTTGCAGGTAGAACACCTTACATTTTAAAATTAATACAGATGACAGTAAAGTGGAGAAATGACAATGTAAGAAGCTATTCTTTATAAGTTGTTTTTGTTTATCTTATCTGTATAGCTTAATAAATGTATGCATATCATTGCCCAGTATCTAACATGACATCCTTTTATAGATGTGGCTGTGGAGAAAAACTTGTGAAACCAGAACATCAAGCACTATAATCTCTATTTTTTGCAGCTCTACTTGCAACTTTAACATGATGAGTGCAGCTGGAAATAAAATGAATTGTGAAACAGATATACATCAGAAAGTAAGCAATTCACTTTAAATATAAACATTATCTAGAACAGTGACAAAATGATACTTATAGACAATAATTATTTTAATTATTTTTAGACAGGAGTTTCATTTCCTTCCAACCTACGCATTCCCATTTTATTTCCAAAGAAACAGGCATTTACAAATGAAGTGCTTCAAAGGAAAAAGCTGCCAGCTGGTTATCATACGACATGGAAAGGTTTCAACACAGATTTCATCTTGTTTGCTTAAACCTTAATTCTCAAGCATACATGCTAGTGACATATATGACTGGTTTCTTTATGAAAATCATTCTAGTAGTAATCTGCCTATGTGATCATTCACTGATGATAACCCTAGTATGCACTACTGCTCTCTGCACTGTATTTTGAAGCATGAATTCCACCTCTTGTGGTAACATCTAACACTTAGAACATTGCTTGCTTAAAAATGTATGAATGGAACATTCTTTGACAAGTGATGTTCTCCTTCTAGATTGATAAACAATATTGGCTTTGTAAACGATGATTGAAGTTTCCAATAAACAGACACTTCCTATTAATTTATTTATTTATTTATTCGTGTTTTACAAAGCTTTCAGTACAGTGTTGATGTTCTTGTCATTCCTAGAGTTCTCCATGATAGTTTCTAAAAATAAGATGATCTTGTCTATTCACATGTATAACTTTTGAATGGGACGTAAACATGGAGCATGGTAAGTTCACTTACATTTATGCATCACACAGAAATCTTTTCCTCCTCAACCTTTAATCCATCATCTCCAGCACAGAGTCTCCAAAGATTGTATCACTATGGAACTACAGTCATTTTATAGCATTAGATTGTTTGTTGAGCTCCTTATTACAAAATATTTCAGTTTCACTTCTGATTAACACTTTCATTTATCAGTTTTAAGCCTTACACTATGTCTCATTTTCCTGTGTCTACTAAAAATAATTTAATTTTACTCGCTTACTCTTCTACCCTCTTTCTGACTTCAGAATTTAAATGTCTCAGGTTGTACATCGCTGTGTCATCCTTTCCCAGATATTTTATTCAGGGTTGTGTTGTTCTTCAACATCTTGCAATAAACACCTTTGTTATTGTTAGACAATGAAAAATAAGTGCCTTATTTAAGTATTGGGGTATATGGGAGGAGTAGCCAGTGGTTCATTGGTCATCCTATAATGCAGAAATGTAAACTAAATAATGTAGCCAATCAAAGTCAAGGATACATGATCTACTGGGTAGCATGATGGCTCTGTGGTTGAGATCTCTGTTTCACAGACCCATGATTCAACCCTGACCTTTGACTAGTGTCTAAGTTGGCTATTTGCTTGTGCTCCTCATAATTATTTGGATTTTGCTAGGTATTTTCTTTTCATTCTACCTTCTAAAAAGCATGCTAACTTCAGTATAATGCATTTATTTTTTTCTCTTGTGGCCCAGAGAATGGCTGAAAGACAATTCATTTACCTGGTCAATAACTAAATGATAATATCATATACTAGCACTGTTGGAATATTCAGTAACAGATCACAAGACAAGCATTACACCTTGGCTTTGCTTCAACACTGATACATAAGACTCATCCAGACTAAGTCTCTTTCGATTTTTTTTCTTTATTTTTCTATTTGAAAAAACAAAATACTATAATTGCTACAAGGCTAGCATCACTGAACAAAAATTAACTAGGTAAACTGGCAAATCTACTGCCAGTATACTTTATCCGCTATTCCCTTTATTAAAAGTTGCTGACATTCCTTTCTTACTGCTATTTCCATTATTTAGTATAATGTATATATATATATATATATATATATATATATATATATATATATATATATATATATATATACTTACCTGAAGCACCTGTAAAGCTGGCATGAAAATACAATCATGGCACTGTGTCATAGACTATGACCCAGATGACCCAGGTTTCACTAGCGTCTTGGGAGATGGAATAATTGGGGCATGGGAGTATGAAGCTGAATGGCCAATAATAATTTACCCTTTCTGAAGGGTAAGAGGTGGTGTGCCTTCAGTACTACTGCAGGTATCAGCTATATAGTGGGGGAGCACACATCAAATGTTAGTCACGGGGTAGTCCAGGGTGTGCAAAGTTCCACTTTGAGTCTTTCTGTACAGTAGAAGCAGTTTTGGAGTTCAGTAGCTGCCATGGGGGAGAAGGATAGGGCTAGAAGAGAATGATGTAGTTTCAGTTGGGTAATAAATTGGCCTGCTTCTTACCCCTCTCACCTCTAGGGAGCAAACAAATATTACAGCCTTTGCCCCGATTAGGGAATGAATAGGGGTTCTAATACATCTTTAGGCAGCACCACAGTGAATGGGTTACTGGGATCTTGCCCTGACTGAGAATGACTGGGCTGGGTTCATGCCCCAAATGAAGGAAAGGACCAATAGGGTGAAGATAGAGAAGCCAGGTGATAGAAAATAAAACACTTGTCACTAAACTTCTGTTTTCTAGGGCAATTAATCAGTAACCATTATGCAATTGCACATAATCAATAACTGCATAATTCAGAAACCAAATAAATGAAAATCAAAACTGGTTTTAATTATATAAGAGAAATAACTTCTTATTAAGGTGAGAGTTATGCTTTAGATTTACTGCCTTCTGGCTTTTCCATTTGATCAAGGACAACTCCCCCTTGACCTGAACATTTCATACCTCAGATATTGACCTTGTGATTACACCTGACTAGCTGGGCATACATTCCACTTTCATAACTGCAAGACATTATTTCTATAGTGACTCAATCCAACAGCACCAGCATCCAAAGCTTGATTCTGACCTGTTGTTACTGACTGGAAAGTGCTGGCATATTCTTCTCATGTCCGCATGGGTATTCTCTGTGCTGTTTGGTGTCCCACCATCTCTTTAAACATGTTTGTCTGATTAGTTACTCTAAGTTGTCCATATATATTTATATAAAAAAGCATAGTAATCCATATCATTATTAACCTGTGAACCATACTGAAATTTGGGACAGCTCTTCAGTTCTTCTTTTCCACTAGTGTTGATATGCTAAAGTTGCCATCACTATGCATTGCTACATTGTATGTACTTAAACGTTCTAAAGTTGTTTGTGTGCTCATTGAGTCATAACTAATAGAACTTCTAGGAAACAAACCGACACAAAGAAGCAACTCAGAAGTGTTGGCTTGTTTTAATGACTTGATCTGGGTGCAGCTATAAGCAGGATGAGTTTATGGGGCTCAAATCCAAACCTCTACAGCAAGTATTGCAGCTTGATAATCCACATTAGAAAATGAAATGCATTTTCAGCCATAAATGAAAGGATGAACAGTAGTAGTAGTGCAGTTGTCAAAAAACACAGTTGGTAAAATCCAAAGTTTATTAATAAAGTTGAGCGCTTTCATTCCACTTATGACAGAACTTCATCAGAACTAAATACAAGATCTAAAAAAATTAAATAGCAGCTAAGTAAAAGATCACCTCATAAAATCCACCAATAAAACTATACAATTAATTACAACTAAGATTATAATGTGTTAATGTAAGCAATGAATTAATTGAACAAACCTCATTAAGCCATGGATAACACAAGGCATTGAGTCTTAGTTGTCATCTCAGTTTACAAAACTCCATATGTTCTTTTAAAATACGTCCCTGTAAATCATTGTTAATTTGTTCAATCACAAAAAATAAACAAATAAATAAATAAATATATAAATAAATAATGGTTATCAAAGTTATTGACATGCTTATATAATGCATTATATGTTTTCTTATTTTTTATATCTAAAATATGCTCATATGTTCTATCTTTAAATTTTCTGAATCTCAAATTAAAACACTTAACTTTATTAGTAAACTTTGGATTTTACCAATTGTGTGGTTTTTGGCCACTGCACTAGTACTGTTCATGGTTTAGTACATTTTTTTACTGGTTACAGTTTGTGCATAAATGAAAGGAATTATAGCTTTGTTTACATTATGTTTACATACAAAAAAAGAAAAAAAAATGATATTACCTACAAGTTGAAGACTATAGCTCTTCCATAGTAATTTGTAACTGTTTATGAGAAATCATTATTTTGACACGGTGAGAAGAAAGGTTAGAATCAGAAGTTGTACTTACTGATTTGAAAGTCCTTTCCAGTAAAAGACAAAGCCAGTTAAAATAAGGGATCCTACACAGATGATAGCAAACAATCTCATAACTAGAATCAGCATTTGATTATGTATTCCATGTGCTTTATCTGAAAAACAAAGAAAACATCCATTATATACAGAATGACACAGCTATATGCCTTTTTAGACCAATTATGAGGTCATTTCTGCCCTTATGTTTAGGACTCTAGTATGGCCAGCATGTGAAATAATGAATGAAAGTTTCTTATAATGGAAGAGAAAAACAGTTTCCACTAGTAACAACTGCAACCTCTTGTCTATGTACCTGTCCATACACAGACATATAGGCACACCCCAACACACACACACACACACACACACACACACACACACACGCACGCACGCACGCACGCACACACACACACACACACACAATGCCCTTTAACACTTTCATATATAAGATATTGACAAATAAAATGCAGAATGATAAATGAGGTATTAAAATTTATAACACCAACTATCCAAAAAGTGGCAAATTAAGTATAACCTAGGTCATGGGCAGGTTTCAAATTATGTTCATCCCCACACCTTTGGATCATGCATAAATGTTCATGTTTGGATTCACGTTTCTGATTCATTTTCTGAGGAAAGACCATTCAAACCACTGTCATTATAATCCACCAGTGGCTAGCCACTTGAATGTGTATATTTCAAATATATGACTGTTATAAAAAAATGGCCACAGTTATGTATTCTAACTTGCTTTACACAGATGCAGACTAGTCCTGCAAAACCAGACTAATGACTGATTAGCATTATGACAGCTAGAGTCAGGCATTATAACCCCATTGATGACTGTACATCCTAGACCGTCTGATGGGGTAAAATAATAAGTAATTATGGACACTAATCCAGCTCAAGTTTTTATACAAACACAAAGCAGTCCATGTAGCCCAACTTTCATAAAAGTGCTCATTAGTCTTGCAGACCCAGACTTGTTTAACTTAGAAAACACCCCCCAGCCAGCAGTTACATCACTATGACATTTGCATCTCATCTGACTGTATAAAATAATAATAAACTTATAGGCACAAGAACTGGGAGCAAAGCCAAAATAATAATAATAATAATAAAATAATGAAGGACAAAGGCTCAGAAACAGAGACCTATATCTCTTGTATGTGTAGCTACTAGAAAAAAAGATTTGCATTTTCTTAATGATATTATGTCTGAAACTTGAAAAAGTATGTCATTATTTAGTGACTTCAATCTTCAATAACTTGTCTCAAATTAGAGGCTTTATGAGGAACAGATGAAAAATATGAATCAAAATAAACATAATTTTATTTGACAGCTATGTATTTCAATGTTGTTTCACAGAAACAGTAACCACAAATATTACAACTTATTTCACACAAAGGTTCATTAGTCCTACAAAACCAGATGGTTAACTGAGAAAATGAGAAGATAATAAGTTTACAAAACTCTTGAAAAGCAAACCAAATAATTTAAAGAAATGTACGAAGATGTGGTAAAAGTTGAGAAACTTTTTATTTACTAATTTTATATGTCTGGTCACATGATTTTAACAGACTAAAACAACAATAAATATAAGTGCAAAATTAAATACTTAACACTTATAAGTAATAAAATATAATATATTATATATATATATATTCACATGTTGACATCACAAATAAAATTCAGCTTTAAGACATATAAAAATAGTAAATAAAAAGTTTCTCGGCTTTTACCACGTCTTCATCAGATAATAAGTTTCTTTCATCCACAAATAACCCCTCCTCCACTGACCAGTTATAGATACCTTGTCATGTACACCTCATCTTACTGTGATAAAAAAGCAATACTTCTCAACTACTTAACATAAAATCAGGAAAAAGACAAAAAATAGTGAGAGACAAAGGACCAAAATTTGGACAAATTTTTAATATTGCTGTTATATACTTAGTTGCCAGGATAACTGTTTTATGTATAGGGACTTAGTTTCTGAAAGGTAAGAAATCTAAAAAGTCAAGTATCTGTCAGGATTTAGTGACTGTGGTCCTCAGTGATTTACCAGAAAAGCATATATTTTATAATGAACAGGCCAAAATGTGATGCAAAATCAAGGCCATTTTGGGAAATCAGGAACAGGTGAGTTATACATTTCAACTTTGTTTCGTATAAATGATAGGTACAAGTATTCCAATTTATTTCATACAAATGTACATTAGTCCTGTAGAATTAAGCTTTAAACTAAACAAAATGACAAGGTAGTGAGTTGCTTTCATCCTCGACCAAGCTTTTCCCTCCCATTTACTGACTGTAGTCAATAAATTGCCAGACCAAAAATATGATGTAAAGTCAGGGACATTCTGTAAAATTAGGGACAGTTTCAACTGAAGCATAAGCAGTAGTCAGATAATATATATTCCAACATATGTCATAAAATTGCTCATTACTTCTCTAAATCCAGACTTTAAACTGAGCAAATGAATCAAGGGTAAATTCATTTCATCCAGAGCCTGCCCCCCCCCTTTATTTAATGAGTACAATACTCACTGCCTAACCGGACTTAAAATATGTGCAAAGTCAGGGATATTTTGGGAAACTGAAGACAGTTTCAACTTTGCTTCATATAAATAGTAGTCATAGAATGGAAATCCAAAAGTATTTCATACAAATGCACACTAATCCTGTGAAGCTATACTTTAAAAATGACAAAACAACAAGAAGATAAGTAGTTTTAATCCACAGCTATCTCTCTCTCTCTCTTATTTAGTGATGACAGTTCTCAATGACTTGCCAGTAAACCACAGATTTTATGAGGCATAGACCAAAAATATGAGGCACAGTCAGAGACAGTCTACAATATCATAAACATTTTCATCTTTGTTTCACATACAAACAGTAGGCAGAGCATAAATATCACAAGGTAGTCCACTCACATGAACTGCCAGACTTCAGACCATAACAGCAGTTTTTGGTGGAATATAAATACATGCCAGCATAATCACTCCCCCCTTGCCAGTAGCGCCTTACAACCATGAATCTACCAAGTTATCCTTTTCCCACTTCTATCACTATTGGAGCTCCTCTGGCAATTAGTATAATTATTCCTCTTTTCTTTTGTCCCTGATAATCTGTTGAATAGCCATCCTGAAATATTTTTTTTTATCAAATTCACATGTTCATGTCTTTGCAAATGTCTCTTCTGCAGCATTGCTATTTGTACTCTGCATTTCTTAATACAATGCAATACACCTATTGTTTTGTTTACCTATATAAGGCCATTAATGTTCCAAAATAATATGGATGGTATAGTCATTATGATAAAAAGCTATTGTTTTAAGCTATTGCACAAGACAGTTTTTTTAAATGTGTATTACAGCTTTTGTTTTACATGCATGCACTATTGCTTGGCAGGTTAATCTTTCATATAATGCTTCTTGTCATCTCCATTTGAGCCTATGCCACATTTTTCAAGACTTTTTATTTTAATGAAAACCCTCAAAAAAAAAAAAACAGAACTCCACAATATATCCATAACCTAAATCACACAGAATGATGTACATCTTCAAATAGTGAATTTTAACCCTCCTGATAGGAATAATTGTCCCAAATTGACATCTATACCCTCACATATTACCTAACCTAAAATTAAGGTTACCCATGCTAAAGCACATGTTACAGAATGTGCCCCCACTTACACTGATTGTTGTCTGTTCTTTTCTTATCTCTTTTCCCCTCCCAGAAATGAAAAACAGCTTGTATGCTTTCAGAAAGCATTAGGTCTTAACCTTAAGAAAAAGTGCAGTGCCTATCTTTAAATAAAACTAAATTATACATTGCTCTAGTAAGCCTGGTATGGAAAGTGATAGCTTTTATTCACATCCAATAATTTCAAACTTTATTTTTGCCCTTGTACATTTAACATTTTCATTTTCATCAGTAAACAATGCTCAGAGCTCTTAAGATTAATTGCCTGCACCTGTGGTTAGCTCATCACCATGGAAACATAAGAACAGAATGCACAACTGCCCTCAGCCACAGACTTCATAGAGGTCTGTAGGTTCATAGGTAAGCACAAAGCTAACTGCCTTTGTGAGCCATTTAAGCCTAGCCAATTTCCCTTTTTGTGTTCAAAATAATCTATCCCATTTGGTTATGGAAGGGCTTTACCCATTCCATGGTTGATAATCGTATATTACCCCTAATGAGAATAACTGGGCTCACACCAGAAAAGAAGTGGATAATCAAACTGGGTGGTCTTTTCCACCCTGGTCTCAATGAATATTTATGAGGAATAAACCAATGGGATTCAGGTTTTGACTATTTAAACAGAATTTAATGAATTATTTGTATACACTGAAGAAGGCTGTGTATGATACCTGCCCCCAAACCATTTTGTTGATGTTGCATAAGTGGTGGATGTCTATTGTTAAATATATTTATTTTAGTCACTATTTGCTGGCTTCAGTTTTTGTTCTTTGGAGGATGTGAGGCACATGCAACTCACACTGAATATTTATTTGCTAAAGGAAGAAAAACAAGCTAATATGATTCCATATGCAAGAGACTCAGCACTTCTCCTGGAATGCAGCATGTTTTCTTATTTTTCAAGCCTACTTGCTTTCAGAAAAAAATTGTTTTTAGATTAAGCCAAGAACATTAATCCAGGTATTTACCTATGCAAATGTAGGAGAATACATCTCAACTCTGCATTTAATACAATTAGTGCACTTCTATACCCCACCCCCACCCCAACAGCCTAAGATTACTGTATATTAACTTAAAATTATTTTTGTCCAGCCTTTCTTCTCTTTTTACATTGTAATGTCTACATTTCTTAAAACTAAAAGATGCTATTTGTCTACTTTCATATGTTTATCCCATTTAGCAATCACTGAAAAGGCTCACTCCCCCCATTTTAGATACCCCTCAGTACATACTACATAGATCTACTTTACTATATAACAGGTAGTTTATGTAGTGAAATGTTTTATACAAATACTGTTAAGAACAAAAATTGTTTTACTTACAGTTACTTTTTTTTCTTTTTAGTGTCCTTCTAAATATTAATCCCATAAGTTGGGGTATATGGTTTTTAGTCCACCTACAAGTTTAACAAAGTCAACAAATGTCCAGTCTTTCTCAGCCAAGTTTTCCTGTAAAGATGTATTTCACAAATGTGATTGATGCTTTATAATCTTACATTTATTCACTAATTTCAGTTGTGCTGTTCTGCCTGTTCATTTCCATCTCCCAATACCAGATTCTGGTTCAAGTCCAAGGTACTCCCAGTTCTTCTAGTCAACTCATGTGCTTTTGTTCTGTCCTTAATTATCTTTCTTTGGAACTTTGGAAAATATATCACTGTTAAAGTCTTTATATGAGCTTTACTTTCAGCAGCATGAGAAGCAAAGTCCCCTTCTGTTTGATAGCTCACATTGTTGTTGGGCAAACTTTTATATTTCCTCCTTGGCCTGCTGGGCATCAGAAATATATTTAATCCTCCAGGAAAAAATATTCTGAAGACATCTGGATACAACAGCTTGAATCTCACACATGCCTGCCAACATTCCCTGATTGTTGGGATAAATTTGCTTCTCTTCTGCCTGACGTAAAATGAATAATCATTTTCCAGTATTACTCAACTGACTCCAGTCTTTAATACTTTGCACTTCTGTTATAGTTTTGCTCAGATCAACTTTTTCTGCTGGCATGATTTCATCTTTACTATAACAGGCCATGGCTGCTTCATCATAGCCAGCTTTCAAGTGTACACTCAATGTGCCCATTCAGCTAACAAACCCTACTGTGGAATACCAGTCCAGTTACGTATTTATGCTTTCATAAAATTAATAAAGTCTGTCCCTTCCAGTTTCTCTGGTACAGCAGGGAATCACAGGCTTCCTATATGTGCTCTGTTCTCTAACTCTTACCATTTTTTTGAAATAACTGTTCTTCAGATGTTTCATACACAGCCAGCTTTTTCTTCATTTCAACCTCTGAGTTTTGCAACTTTATCAATTCATCTGAATGGTTACCTAAAGCTTCTTCTATTTTTCCAGCCTTTTGCTATTTGAGTTGATATAT
This sequence comes from Protopterus annectens, assembly GCF_019279795.1. Taxonomy (NCBI): domain Eukaryota; kingdom Metazoa; phylum Chordata; order Ceratodontiformes; family Protopteridae; genus Protopterus; species Protopterus annectens. The sequence continues at coordinate 519,668,613 of NC_056736.1, forward strand.
TCCTTCAGTGTTTCATTTATTTTGATTAGTTAAAGCAAAGTAACAGGTCTTCAGCAAATCAAAATACTTGGATGAAAAGCAGTCAGAAATCCAATGAAAAAACACAATCTAAGTCCACCGTTCGACAAAAGTTTAATAACTCAGAATATAGACAGCATAAGTAGCAAAACAAAGCTTTTGAGTAAAAAACTCTTCTACAGTGTTGAATGGTGGACTTGGATTGTATTTTTTCATTATTTTGATTAGTTCTGAGTATATTTGACTTATTTTTTCCTTTGAATTACTAGAAACCATCTCTTGTACCAAAGTTGGAGGTTGAACTGCTTTTTGCAGAACAGCTGTGGAATTCTTCATTGTATTTTTTCTTCACCTTTTCTAGTTGATTTCTTTCAGATTCTCTAAGTTTCTTCTTTGCTGGCATACAAGCAGTGTACTTACAAGCCAGTAACTGAATTTTACTGAAGCCAGCAGACTTTCTATCCCTTATTTCTCCATTTCTTTTTTCACATTGGGAGTACTGAAATTAAGTTGCTGACCAGTGTGTGGCCATCTTAGACTTTGATGTCTCCTTAGCAATTGTTATAATCTAGACAAGCTAATGTAAATAAGTTAGCAGTGCTGAAAATAAAATATTTTAAACTAAAATTATTTTGTTGGCTGACTATGAGCCCCATACCTCTCAACCTGTTAATGCAAGAAATCTGGACAAAGGCAGATTTAATGTGAGGGACAAAGACCCAGAAATAGGAACATATTTTAAATATTGCTTCTATAAGCTTAGAAAGTTGCTAGAAAAACATTTTTTGAATTATTGGGTATTTTCTGAACCTCATTGCAGCTGTTTGTTCTTGGGGAAGGCCATTTTGCCAAGTTTATGTACTACTTTATTTTCTGAAGGCTATGATGACTGAAACTCAAATGTCTGTCATGGTTTAGTATTATTTAGTTACTTCACTCTTCAATGATTTTCCAGAAAACCACACATTTTATGAGGAACAGACTAAAAATATGAGGTAAAATCTGGGCATTCTGCAGAAATCTGAAGAGTTGAGAGGCATGATGAGCCCCCTTGGAGCTGTGGACACTGGTTGGCTTCCTGAATTGACCCATTTAGAATATTCCACTGATTCAAAGTCGCACTTATTAAGTTGCTTATCTTTTCCTTGGAAAAAACATGTTTCGACAAGAGGCAAACCCTTTTCTGGTACTGATATCTTCAAACTATAGTGCAGCATCAAATGCAATATCCATCCACAACTAGTGCAACAACTGAAGGTCAGTTTACCAAAGCATTTTCATTATATTCTATACCAGATGGTCAAAGAGTTTATTTAAAATAACATCTGGGCACTGCAAAACATGCAGCTCTATATACACGTATTATACTAACTCATTGGTGGATAATTTACATAAAAAGCAATGAAGAGGAAAAAGGAGTTTTCTGCGAGTGATCAATGGATAAATATCATTAAATATATATGGTTTCTAATAGGAATAAAGCATACTTTATTATCATAGCAGTTACCCATTATTTGTCTGCCTTGCTCATTTTACTTTATTGCAGATATTTCCTTTTTTCCTCCTTTAGTAGAAGGAAGCAGACTATTTAAGTTAACCATATAACTGCATGTTGTTAGAGCTGCCTGGCATTTTAGCAGGGGATATTGTATGAACATTGTCTAAATAATGCATCTTACTACAGGAAAAGTCACTTTTGTTGTATATGAATGCAATATTTGTTCCAATTTTCTTCTTGGCTACTCCATAATTTAATTACTGTCACTTCTCAGCAGAAAAGCAGGTTTAATAAGAATAAAATAACAGACGTCCACAGTAGGCTGAGTGGGTTTATTAAACTCGGTGAGTGCTTTCGCAGAAACTCCACTTCTTCAGACCATACAAACAAGCCAAGCATTATATGTTTATATTTGGATCTTGTCCTGGTCCCCTCAACATCTATGTTTTCTCACTTAGAAAAGCAGGTTTGACACAAAATGTCTACATCATCCAGTCATTTACAACTTTATTGTGATTTTCACTGTTAATATATAGGCATGGATTTGATTTTTAAAAAGATAACACTTAATGTATATGTCTGACCCTTTACATCCAATTTAACAGAATACAATGGTATCACGAAATGCATATGTGCAAAGCTATATATTTAATGTGGAATTTTAAATATTAAAACTGGTGATATGGAATCATAGAAATCACTAAGATTAGAGGATAAACCACAGGGAAAACTAGTACTTGTGAACAGCAAAACTGTTTGCTGAGAATCCTAAAAAAGACAGGAAAAAAGAACCATTCACTGTAGGTAAGCTCACTTAAGTTTTTAGAATCATCAAGCTCTTAAAACTTGTTTAGAAATCAAAACGTCTTTACTGAAAAACAAAGAGATGGATGCTTTCTTACTTAAAAGAACTTCATCAGATCTAACTACAATTTACACGACATGCAGTATTTTTCTGCTTTGACAAAGAGATCATTGTCAATTCACTCCAGCAGGGTTCATAAATATATGCCATAGTCTGTTCATGCAAGCTACAATAGGATGAATCTCGTCTTTCATACCTCTTCTGCAAATCTACTCCTATTAGTAGCTAGTAATATGTAGCTTATGTGGTGTATTCCTATCCTATGTGGCTGGCGCCTAATTGATGCTAACACTTTATTTAAATCTTATCACTGGCTATGCATAACTATTAATACATCGTTTTATCTGTGATGCGATAAGTAGATGCTATTTGCCATGTTTAGGGGCGACAACAAGTACTAAAAATATGTGACAACCAGTCAAATTAAAATTCTTAAGTATTATACTGTAATAATCGCAAATACAACTAGTTAGGATAATCTGTCTGAATCTGTGACTGGGAGTACCTACCTTGTAGCCTTTGTGTCAGGAGCATACTGCCATTTCCATGACAGAAAGAATCCACTTTATAGTGATATATCAATTATAAATGTGTTGAGAGAGACAAGAAAAGGCTCTATATGTGCTAGGCCTAAAATAAATTGCAGCATTCTATGACAGTGAGCCAAACATAGTTTGATGAGGAACGAGATAACTGACTTCTATTTCAGTTTGTTCCATCTACATGCTGTCAAAACAGGTACATTATAAGAGGTTGCCAGTAACGTGTCATAAATCCTAGTTGCCACAGTAGTAATCCCTATAAAGCAGCAAAGTGTGATTGTCCAGGTCCCCTTCAAGAAACACATTACACCGAATGACATTTGACGACCTTTATTAAATTTCCATAAACATAAATGTTAATCAATATTCATTCATTTCAACCAAACATGATACAGGTGAAATAACATCCATGTAAAATTATCTTTAGACAGGACTGCATAAACCTACTCATCCTGATCAGTATGCAGCATCCATACCTCCACTCACTTACTTATAAAGCAGCTTACATGCTCACTTCCATTACCATTTATTGGTACTTATCAAGCAGTGTACCCACTCACTTTCATTACCATTTATTGCATTATACCATCAACCAAATAAGCAGCTTCCTCCACTTACTTATGTACTCAAGCAGTGTAACCACTCACTTTCCTTTTCAAACTTATTGAATTGACCATCCAGCACCAGAGGGGGAACAGAAGAGGGCAAGCCTGCACCTCTTCTCCTCCCCGTCCAAACTAAGCATAACCATATCCCCACTAATAAAAGAGGGAGGGAGGGTGGGTAGCAAGTTCATGCCAAAATGTGACTCCTATTCAAGTTATACTTGCCTAACATCCTTTAAGCCCCTCCCTACCCCTACCTCACTTCCTCCCAAACCTCATCCATTCCTATTTAACCCTATCCTCCCCCTATTCTCCCAAATTCTACTACTCTAACTAACCCCCCACCTTGAAGATGTCCCTAGACAAAATGGTCTGTTCCAAATCTCATTTGTCCAGGTCCCCTTCAAGAAACACATTACACCGAATGACATTTGACAACCTTTATTAAATTTCCATGAACATAAATTTTAATCAGTATTCATTCATTTCAACCAAACATGATACAGGTGAAATAACATCCATGTAAAATTATCTTAGGACAGGGCTGCGTAAACCTGCTCATCCTGATCAGTAAGTAGCGTCCATACCTCCACTCACTTACTTATGAAGCAGCGTACACGCTCACTTCTGTTACCATTTATTGGTGCTTATCAAGCAGTGTACCCGCTTACTTTCATTACCATTTATTGCATTATACCATCAATCCAATAAGCAGCTTCACCCACTTGCTTATATACTTATCAAGCAGTGTAACCGCTCACTTTCATTACCATTTATTGCATTATACTATCAACCAAATAAGCAGCTTCCTCCACTTACTTATGTACTCAAGCAGCGTAACCATTCACTTTCCTTTTCAAACTTAATGAATTGACCATCCAGCACCAGAGGGGGAACAGAAGAGGGCAAGCTTGCCCCTCTTCTCTGCCCAACAGCCTGACCAGACTGTTTCCCTCTCTGCAGCACACTTCCAACAAACTAAAACTTTTTACCCCTTACTCTAACCTGAACTCACTTCGCTCCTCTAGCAAACTCCTAGTAACTTTAACTAAATCCAACAACCTTGCTGGTGACTCCCTTTTCTCTAACGCCATTGGTAAACACTGGAATCAACTTCCTACTGAACTTACTTCTATTCCAACTCCTGTTCTGTTCAAACAAAAACTTAGAACTTACCTTAAAAATCACTGGTTATGTCCCTGCAGTAACCCCGACTAAATCTCCCACAATTTTCCTCTACTCCTCCCTCTCCCACTCCTTCTTCCTTCTTTTTATGTCCAAGCTTTACTACCATCACTTTATAAGAGCTACCTCTCTATTATCCTTCTCCTCCTTTAGGTTCATTTCTTTTTACTGACAGTATAAATTTAACTGATCTACTCACTCTTTTCATTTTGAATATTTTTTCTTTTACTTTCTTTTATAACCTTCCTATAAAATAATGTGAAATAAGTTTCCATTTTTTATTTTTTTTGTGTGTGAATGATGAATCCTATGATGTTATGTGAATGTTGAATCCTATGATGTTATCCTGTATATTTGTCTATTCCCACCTCCTTTTTATTTCAGCTCATTTTTGCATACTATGTAACTGTGTTTATCTCTATGTGGAGCTTTTCTCCCCGGGCCTCTACTGAAAATGGAAATATATCCAGTTAGACTAGCCCGGTTAACAAATGTAAAATAAATAAATAAATAAATAAATAAATAAATAAAAACTATTACAGCATCTGGCCAAACATCATTCGGTGTAGCCCATCCCCACTAACTAAAGTGGACTCCTAAACCCTATCACAAAACAAAATAAACAGTTACCGAAACAACTGAAAAGAAAACACTGACCCTATACCTATGTTAAGATAACCTAGCATTGCACTGCACATGAGCTAAATAATCTTCACCTCATGACCAATGGCAGCTCCACAATGACTTCAAGGGCATTATAAAAACCACGCAGAGTCAACTACATCCCATCATGCCACATTGCAACCCCATTTAACACCCAATGCAGTAATAACTAAATAAGCTCTCCTTAATGTCTGAGCAATAACAATTCTAATGACTCCCCCATCACTACCAAACAAAATAGTATCATTAAACTTCTGTTGCCTAGCAATCCCTCCATCACACTAACTATCTCTTATAAGCAATAAAACAGCTCAACGGTCATCATGGCATTCTAGCAACTCAGCAAAACAAGCCATACTATTTTGTTATTAAACCCAATTGCATACCATCATAACAATGAGATCTCTTTAATGCAGGTGCAATATCAATCCAGACTTTAAACCAACTATCCTTTATAACATGAAATGATTAAACAACCATCATGGCATTGTTAGCAGCCCAACCACCATCATCCCTGTAAGTTCCATATTGGCAACTTTAAACAAACCATAATCCTCCAACAACCCCAATGAACCTCCTACATCAGCTAACACAAACACCAAAAGTAAAATAAATACTCCATGTTCCCTCAATCATCCTCCCTCACAGAAGCCACTGACTCAAACCTGCAGCTTATAAACCTTATCACATACATAGCCAAAGTGATGAGCAGGCCAAACGACTGAAAGTAAACCCTTAATCCCTCCCTGATGTTAACCCAATGCCCAAAGTGGCGAACAGGCCAAACGACTGAAAGTAAACCCTTAGTCCCTCCCTGATGTTAACCCAATGCCCCCTAAAACCAGACAAGGGCAAACACCAACTAACCTTAACAGCAGCCCTATCATAGATCACAAACCTTCCTGTCATCCCTCCAACTATCCAATACAAGAGTAGCACCTAAAAACCATCCTTGCCCTTGCTGGCCGTCACCTTTCTGTAATGACTAACCACAGTCATAATAAATGTCACAAATACACCCCCAAACCCCACACGTATAAATGTATAATCAAAATACAAATCCCTATAACCCACCCTATCCATCTGCCATAAGGGGTTATCAAAATAATTAAGCCACATGCAACAAAATTGATAAACTACACCAGCTGTTAACCCTACCAAAGTAACTCCCTCAAACTGGCCAAAATAAACATGTCCTAAATCTGCAAGAAATCACCAATGCCCCAACTGTAATGTGCCTTAATGACCATTGAATAAAATTTACCTACTACTCTATAGCCTCTCCAGCACTCAAAACATCTACAAAACAAAAACCGTTACCTTTCAAGTCCATTTCCATCAGGGCATTGACTGTTACTCACTCAGCACTCCATCTGTGACCTCAATGTGCCCACCCAAGTGATCAGGACTTCCATTTAAACATGCATCCAAATTTAAACATGCAGCAAAACCATTCTCACTATGACAACCATCTAACTATATGTCATCCCATACAAATATATCCAATATTAAGTAACTAGCAACTTAGCAGCATAGAAGGAAAACCCAGGAGTACCCGGCGAAACCCACACAAATGCAAAGAGGGCACGCAAAACCCACACAACTGGCCCCCGGCCAAGGATCGACCTGGAGAACCACTATCTGTGAAATGACACAAACCACTGCACCACTGCATTCCTTGATGTCTAAATAATAGAACACGTAATTCTACCATGGATTGTACATTATCCTGTATCACAAATCAAACAAGGTCATAAAACATTAATACTTATTCTAGAGTAAACAAAAAGTTGGTTGTGCTTCATCATACTGGACAGTCACAAGTTTCTTCTTCTTCCAGATCACCGTGCTTGCTTTTTCACCTTTTCATTTCTGATTACTCACCCAATGACCCCACCGCTTAATCGACACCAAAGCATGATCATCTGTGAATTCACTGTATCTCACTACTGGAACTCGGCACACCATCATCTACAAAGAAAATTACAAAATTAAACCCTTTAATAGGAACGAGAAGGCTCCACCTTATAGCCACCTATTCCAAATTACAGCCACAGTGTTCCAAGACTCCATCTGCAAGAAAGAAAAAGACATGTAAAACATCCAAAATATGTAACACATTCCAAGACATCTTCAAGAACAACCTTCACCCCCCGGGATCACGTCAGTCGCCCTGCTAGACAGGGGTCCAGGGAAGCAAATACTATGAATGGAAAAGTACTTCACCCAACTGACCACATCCACAATGGAAAGTATAGTTGTGTACACTTACCATAAATGTAGATGTTTGAGTGTATTCACTATTGCAGTCATTACATTTGGGTAATCTGCTGGCAGGTTGCCCTCAGTTGGCCTGAATAACAAAGTCTTGGTTCCTGCATCGGTTGCTGTCCCTTCTTCCATGACGTCATGGGTATAAAACATGCAGCCAATGCCATTTTCATCAGTTTTTCTTGCCCCAGATGTCAGTTGCTCCCCAAAATGGGGAGCAAAATAAATAAATATATATATATATATATATATATATATATATATATATATATATATATATATATATATATATATATATATATATATATATATATATATATATATATATATATGTATATATATATATATATATATATATATATATATGCATGAAGTTTAGAACAAAAAAAATATATACTGCCAAATAAAAGCAAATACACCAGAAAGGCTTTTGATCATAGTAAAAGAGGCATAATAAAAGAGAAAACGGGGGCTGGCAGGTAGGTAACCAGGACTGCAGCAGTGAATACACTCGAACATCTACATTTATGGTAAGTGTACACAACTGTACTATGTTCTTCATGTTTCACTGTTGCAGTCATTACATTTGGGTAGAATCCCAAAGCTATGGTTGGGAGGATGGAATTATACAGCATTAGGAGCAGCTATAAGGCCCTGCAGAACAGCAGTGGCAAAGCCTGCTCTGGATTTAGAGAAGAGAGGTAAATGGTAATGTTGGTGAACGTATGAACTGAGCTCCAAGTAGCAGCTTCTAGAATGTCTCTGGTAGGAACCCCCTCTGAGAAAGGCTGCAGACGTAGATGCAGCCCTGGTGGAATGGGATTTGATCCCCTTGGGGACAGGTTTACCATGGTGCATGTAGCAGAAACAAATACAATGGCTTATCCATTTTGAAATAGTCTGCTTTGAAATAGCCTTTCCCTCTGCCCCTGCAGCAAATGCCACCAGTAATTGCTCAGATTTTCTTAGAGATTTTGTCCTGTTTAAGTAGAATCTTAGTTGTCTGTGTACATCCAAAGAATGCAGAATCCGCTCCCCCTTATTCTGTGGATTTGGGGAAAAAGGTTGGCAGATGAATGGTCTGATTAAGAGCCACACTAGATACCACTTTAGGCATAAAGGATGGATTAGTCCTGAGAGCCACCCTGTCCGGGTAAAAGATAATGAAAGGCTCCACTGCCATGAGAGCATGTAGTTCTGAAATCCTTCTAGCTGAAGTGACTGCTAAAAGGAAAGCTGTCTTCCAAGAGAGAAATTTTATGTCTGCAGTAGCAGCTGGTTCAAAAGGAGGCAGGGTGAGTTTTTCCAACACAAAATTGAGGTCCCATGCCAGAGTTGGTGCTCTCCTGGGCGGTCTCAAATTTTTGGTGCCTCTGAGGTACTGCTTTAGCAAGGGATGAGAAAAGAGAGGAGGATCTGTGTTGTAATGAGCTGAAATGGCAGAGGCATGGATTTTTATAGAAGAAAAAGATAGGCCCTTGTGAAGCATCTCAGTTAAATATTGCAGAATCTGAGGAATATTGGGCATTGCTGTGTTTATTCCTTGTGCTTGGTTCCAAGCACAGAATCTTTTCCATTTATCAGCATAAGATTTTCTAGTACTAGGCCTTCTAGCCTCCAAAATGACATCCATCACAGATTTACTGAGAGATGCAACTAGTGAAAGTAGTTGATTAGCCATGCTGCAAGATTCAGAGTTTGCAGCTGTGTGCAGAATTTGATAGTTCTGCGGAGACAGTAGATAAAGTGCCTGAGGCAGGTACCACTGAGGAAGGCTTGACATATTGCATAGGAGCGGGCACCAGTGTTGGCGGGGACAGTCTGGAGCAATCAGAATCATTTTCGGTTTTTCTTATCTGACTTTTAGTAAGTCCTTGGAGAGCAGAGGCAGAGGGGGAAAGGCATAGACTGGCAGGTTTTTCCAGCTGAAGGATAGAGCATCCACTTTCCAAGCTTTCGTGTGATGGATTCTTGTGCAGAATGTGTCCAACTGATAGTTTTGGGGGGGGCAAAAAGATCTATGTCTGGGCTCCCCCATTTTCGTGTCAACATGCTGAAGATTTGTGTATCCAGTTTCCATTCGTGTGGGTCCATAAGATTTCTGCTTAGTTCGTCTGCCAGAGTATTTTGCTTTCCTGGCAGGAATTGAGCTTGCAGATGTATTTGGTAGGTCAAGGCTGTGTTCCACAAAGCCATGGCTAGTCTGCAAAGGGGATAGGAATGTGTACCCCCCTGCTTGTTTATGTACCACATAACTGTGGTGTTGTCCGTCCTTATCAGTAGTTGTCCTGGATGAAACAAGTCCTTGAAGGCTGTCAGGGCATTCTGTACAGCTAGCATTTCTTTCTGGTTGATATGTAGGCACATCTGATTTGGGCTCCCTTTGCCCTGAATGCATCTCCCTGCCAGATAGGCCCCCCAAGCATAATCTGATGCGTCTGTAGTCAGGGGTTTGGGTGGCAGGGGGTGGAATGAATGACAGTCCCTTGTTTTGGTGACAGGCCTCTGCCCACCATAGGAACTCCTGCTGCAGGCAAGGAATGATAGGAATCATTGTTTCCAGGCTGTGACCATGTTGACTCCATAAACATTTTAGGTACCATTGGAGTTTCCTCATATGCAGTCTTGCATATGGAATTAGTAGAATGCAGGGAAGCCATGAACCCCAAAGCCTGCAGAATTTGTCTTGCAGATAGCTGGGTTTGTGTGACCACTTGTTTGAAATAAGTCATCAATTGAATTTGTTTTTCTGGCATGAGGTAAGCCATCTGGGCAGTTGTATTCAAGCTTGCACCCAGGAATGTAATTATTTGAGAAGGTACCATGTGTGGTTTCTTTTCGTTTATGGTGTACACGAGACAAGTTAGAAGCCTTTATACAAATGCCAGATGCTGTAGAAGTGTGCCATTCTTTTCTGCCTGAATTAAACAATCATCCAGATAAGGATAAATTTGAATGTTTCTTTGTCTGCAAAATGCAATTACTGGTGCCAGGCACTTTGTGAAGTCCCTGGGCACAGTAGATAAGCCAAAGGGCAGTGCAGATAACTGGCAATGCAAATAGCCTGCTTTGAAGCAGAGGTATCTTCTACAAGATTCCCGGATTGGGATATGCAGGTAAGCCTCTTTTAAGTCTAGAGTTACCAACCAGGCATTCTTGCCTAGCATAGGCAGTAACTGTTGTAGAGTCATCATCTTGAATTTTGGAATGTCCAGGAATGTATTTAGAATGGATAAGTCCAGAATTGGATGCCATGATTTGTCTTTTCTAGGTACCAGAAAAAGTCTTGAATAAAATCCTTGTCCCTTTTCCTTTTCTGGCACTGGTTGAATAGCCCCCATATTCATGAGAGACAGGACTTGTTTCTGGGCCTCTGCCCACTGATTTGGAGGCAGATCTGGCCATCCGTTTGGGATTGGCAACGTGTGGAAATGAAATCTGTATCCCTGGGATACTATATTTAAAACCCACTTGTCCTGGGTAATTAGAGACCAATATTGTGCATGAAGTGCCAGTTTTCCCCCTAAAGGGGCAGCCAAAAGATAAGTGCTTGGTGATGGCAGAGGAAAGTCATTGAGACTGTTTGCCGTGGGGAGGGGGGGGGGGGCTTTGCTACTTCCAGTTCTGGAGGTGGAGGCACCCTATTTTCTTGTTCTGTAAGTTCCTTGTGACTGAAACCTGGAGCCTTTGGTGTGTCTGGGTTTGACCTGAGTGGCTCTGGTGGGTACTGGAAAGGACCAATTCTTGGTAGGCCAGTGCCTACTGAACCTGGGTGGCTGCACTTGTAGGAAATCTTTTACAGTTTGCATAGATTTTGCTTTGTCTTCCATCTTTTTCAAAACCTCTTCTGCCTTATTACCAAATAGACTGTCCTGTTGTAAAGGAGCATCCAACAATTTTGCTTTAACATGATCAGGCAAATTTTACTCCTTGAGCCAAGCATGCCTTCTTATCACAGATCCAGTTACAGCAGCCCTGCAGGAGGCCTCCAAGGAATCAAAACCACATTGCAAAGTATGCTTTCCAACTTGTTCAGCTGAATGCAATAAATCCTGTAACTCTTTATTTTCCACACAGTCAGGAATCAACATCATTTTCTGTTTAAGTAAGCCCATGACATGCTGCTGATATTTAAGCATATGAAATTGACAGTTTAAAGTCCTGATTGCCAAGGTTGCAGATGTGTAAACCTTCTTACCCCATCTATCCAGTGCCCTGGAGTCTCTATCAGAAGGGGTAGGATTTTTAGCAGTAGAAGCCTTAACACCCTTGGGACCCTGAGAAATGGTTTCAGGGTCAGCAGTCGGGTTTTTAAAAAGGAATTTGTGGGAGTCAGGAACCCAGTAATATTTGTCTGGTTTACTATGAGCTGGAGGCAGGGAATCAGGAGCCATGCTGGATTCTGAAAAAAAACATCATCAACAATCTCTAGAACAGGGGGTATAGCCAAAGGCCTATGCTGAGGAAGAAGAAAGAAATCCATAAGCCTCTTTTTAGAATCTGAAAAATCCTGACTGTCCCAGTGAAAATGTTCCCTTAAGGTATGCAAAGTTTCTCCAAAAGAAAAATCCTCTGGAGGAGAAGCAGAAGGGATGGATTCTTCTGCATCAGAGTCCTCATAAGGTGGAAAAGATAATTCCTGCTCAGTAGAGGAATTGGAAGAAATGGATACCTGATCTGATGAATCATAATCAGTGCCTTGCCTAGGCCTCTTAGCAGGAGGGGGATGGGAACCCCTGATCAAGGTAATTAAATCCTCAGCCATTTTGATCATTTGCTTTTTAGGAATAGGGGCCTGTGCACGTGGCCTAAGCATCGGTTTTTTAGACATAGAAGCTGATTTTGGTCTAGGTTTAGAAGATGGCATCTGTTTAATATACAAATCTTTAGGCCTGAAAACACGGTCAGAAGCCAGTGCTTGCTCAGCGGCTCTGGACCCATCTAAGGTAGAGACATCCACGGGTTGTCTCGCGGCATACCAAATAGGTCTCAATAGAAGCCTGCGAATCAAAAGTAGCGGGCATCAGGGGCTGCAAAAGCACCTCACTGAGTACCGGTGAACCAGCAACTTGTTTAAGAGAAGCTTCATCATCAGTTTTGGACCTCGGCGGTCTGTCTCTGTCTTTTTCTTTGCATTTTTTGTGTATTCCAGTAGTCGGATTGCTAACCGACGACATTTCCGGATAGTTAAATCTTGAACCAAAATAATGAGAAGCAAAAATATATCGATTCTTAATAGTGCGTTGATTAAATTTAGCACAAAACCAACAGCAAGGCACGTTATGATCAGGGCCTAGGCAAGGAATACAATACAAATGAAAGTCCTTATGAGGTATTTGCTTCTCACAAGTAATACAATTATTAACTTTTACTGACATCTGTAAGGAGCAAGAAAAAGTTTCCCCAACAGGGTACTTAGCTTTAGGTTGAAGACTTCGGTTCTGAAACTCGAAAATGAAAATTTCAGGAGTGGGCCGACCGGCACTTGCGAACTGCTTCTGCTTCGGGCACCGCGCAGGAAGAAAGACTGATGAAAATGGCATCGGCTGCATGTTTTATACCCCTGATGACCTGATGTCATGGAAGAAGGGACAGCAACCGAAGCAGGACCCAAGACTTTGTTATTCAGGCTGACTGAGGGTAACCTGCCAGCAGATTGCCCAAATGTAATGATTGCAACAGTGAAACATGAAGAACATCCTCCCTTTCCACCAAACATACCAAGCATTACTCTTATGGCTTATAAACTGCCAACACAACAGGATTTGCTTTAACATACCCCCTCTGAAAGATTCAAAGTCCAAAACTCAAATGTACTTCACTGCCCAGTGCCTAGCTCTCAGCCTTCCATTTCCAAAATGAGGAACACTAGCATTTGAATTGTGGAACAAATAAGAAAAATGAGTAACAAATACTAATGGCTTACTAACAACTTCAGCTAAGAAGGTCATAGGATGGTTAAAATTTGCTGGCTTTACTTCCAACAAGGATCTCTTAATGAATTAATACAAGTCACAACAATCCCAAAGGTTTCTTATTTGTACTGTCGCTCCGGCCCATCACTCCAGCAACCTGTGGATCCCCCCCCTGCACTACCGCAGTCTTCAAAGTAATCAAACCCACCTTGGGGAAACATTCCATCCCCACATACCACCATGCCACCACTAACGACCACAAAACCCAGCCTCCTAAACAGACAATTGCAATTAAAACATTTTCTTCAGGTGAGTAATAACTATCTGCAAAAGAGGAAAGGCAATACTTTAGCCAAATTGTTTAAAATGACACTGATGCCACGTTGTTTCATTAAAGCTTAAATTAATTTTAGATGAGTCATTCATCTACAATGGCATATATCTACCACGCTCATAAAACAAGAACCCATCTGTTAAACAGAAATAGTCTTGATATTAAAATCATTCCAGCATAACCAAAAGATTACATTTCAGTATATGCAGAAGCTATTCAATTATTAGAGTAAATTAAGTATTTATATAATATTCCAGCTATAGATCCAGTGCAATATCACTTGAATGGTGTTGTATGTTATAATTGTCATTAGGAACTGCATGGCTGGCAATCAGCATAAATTAACATTCCTGTTTTATTCTCAGATGACCAATTAATTCACACTGGAAATGTGCAGAAATTATATTTTTGGTGATCCTGAGGTAAACAGGCGTTTTGCTGGTATTCTGTTTCTGTCATCAAAAATTATTGTTAAAGGCTCATTTATGATTTATTTTCTAAAAAGTAATTTTGGAAAATGCATAGCAATGTATTTATTATACATGTTTTGCAGAGCACAAATAATTAAATCTATTTATCTTTATTTGGAAGATTAGTAAAAATGCTTAACAACTACTAATTCATCCATTTCCAGTTGCAAATTCTTGGTGTAATTTCAGAATTCTAGAAGGGTGCCTGATAGCTATTTCCAATCAGAGAGATTTTATCTGTATTGTAGATATTGATGCTAGCTGCAAGCAAGAAATGAAACCATATTTGCCACCTAAACCTCATTCAGTTATTTCCTTAATATTCTTGTAGCAAACCTGAGCCATGCCCAAGCTCTGAATGTCTTCAAGCATTGTAAACAGAGGCTAGACAGCTGGGCTGGTCAAAGCTATGCCTTCCGATATAAACACAAATAGTGAGGGAGTCAACCACCATGCAACCACCATGGTTCAAGCAAGAACGCAACTCAAACATCTGAGGGAAACACCAGGCCTGCGCGACTGTCACCAATGGCTACAGCTAAGCCCGCGAACTGATGCCGCCATCGTAAGTGAGCTACAAATTCAACTACTCACAACCCATAACCTCATCATCATCCAGAATATGCCCTTCCTTAGCCAATCTCAAGACCCGTACTCCACCAATGAATCATCAGCTTGCAGAAAAAAAAAAACGCAAGTTAAAGCTCTCCTCGACTGGCCAATCCACCAAATTCTCCTCAGTAGTCTCCCCTGCCGCTAGCCACCTGTCCTATTACTGCTATTCTTAAAATTCCAGCACAGTCATGCATGGCACAACCCGTCTCACCTTCTGGTGTCACCACTATTTTAAACACATCTATTTATTGGCATTCGCTTATTCCTAAACCAAATGCTGATTACAATATAAGGTAATCACTAGCGTAATCATGAGCACTGCCCTAAATCCCAATAATACAACAAAACATACCAACCATCCCCTACTCTGGAGTCCACTCCCAAGAGAAATAAATACCGAAATACATACCTACAGACCACCTGCCACCAACCAGCACCCAGAGGCCTACCTTACCCTGGCATATCTTCAGGTTGTCATGGGCATACCCTGCCCTTAGCAAGTTCATGCCAAAATGTGACTCCTATTCCAGTTACACTTGCCCAACATCCTTTAAGCCCCGCCCTACACCTACCTCACTTCCTCCTAAACCCGATCCATTCCTATTTAACCCTGTCCTCTCCCTATCCTCCCAAATCCTACTACTCTAACTAACCCCCCACCTTGAAGATGTCCCTGGGCAAAATGGTCTGTTCCAAACCTCATTTCCTACCATTGGAATCAGTGAGCCTCTTGTACTAGTACCTATTGCAGAAAACCTTTACAGAGATGACAGGGAGAGTGGAGAAATATGCAACTTTACAGACTGACTAGTCCTTGGTAGTATACTGAATTTACTTGATCAAGTATAAGCAAGATATTAATCCATATGTAATTGAAACAAGTAGAAAATAATTCATAGATTGTAAGAGACATTAGGTATAATATAAAGATATTACACTGCTAATAGTCTTACATACTAAAACAGTGCAGATGTTAGAAGTTGTAAACTAGCAGAAGCTATGCCTGTGATGGAAGGGTAATCACAAATGTGCGAATCTTTGTTGAAAATAAACTAAACGTGTGAACCTAGTGCTAAATAAAATAGGAGGTGGTGAATCTAATCAGGGTAGAAACCAGCATTGCCTCAGGCCACATAAACTGAGCCTACGGAGGTATATTACATAAAGCTAGAGACATGATTATGTTAGGGTGACTGTGCTGACATGAAATAAAAGGTACATTTTGGCCTTGAGAAACATCATCAGTTTATTGTTGTTTATTGAAACTGATGCAAATAAGGAAAAAGAACAAAATAATAAACTGAGGAGTCTAAACTGTTTTCGCCTAACTACCGATAGGTAGGTGATGCTTTATCAGATCAGTGTAGAAAAGTAGAACGGCATTAAGTGCATTCATATTGGTAACTCCACTAAATAATAAATATGTATACAAAACAGATGTAATTACGAGACAAGAAAAAAAAATAAAAACAGATTTAGCAATAGTAAATGAGTGTATGTAAACCAGTATTAAAATCTTGTATAACTTTAAAGCACGAAAGTTTTAAAGCATATTAGTAATACTATCCCTACCAAATGTACTGGAAATTGTTTCAGAAGGCAGTGTTGCATATAAATCTAAAAGTGCTTCTAAGCCCATAATGTTAACTTACCTTTCCTTATGTTGTCCTGTAGTAGTCAACCTATGTGAATATAATGCTAACTAAAAATACAATAAAGGAATTTAAAAAATACATTATCTAATTGTTAGTAAAGGCTATTATGGAGCAGTTTGCATTCATTCCTGGTTGTCAGTAAGCATTTAGGTGAATTTGTCACTCTCTCGAATTCCTATTTCTCAAGTATAGCTCCTGTGTTGCCTTCAAGTGAGTCATTTGTTACTTTCTCTACTATGTGGAGCACAAATTTCTCAAAGTTTCTGTATTGTAGATCATGTCTGTTTAGTAGATTTTATTAAGATCTTTTAGTTGGATGTTTGATAAGTGTTTAGTAACCCTTACCTTTATGGCATTGTTAGTCTTGCCTATGTAGAAAGCTCTACATGTTGTGCAGCTGGCCCTGTAAACTACAAACTTGCTTTTGCAGTCATCTCTTGCTGTGATGTAATATATATTTTTGAGATGAGACAATAAAAGCTGTTTATCTTACTCATAAAGTCACAGCATCCCTGCCCACCTTAGTAATGGGTGCTAACCCTAACCATAACACCATAACACTGCCCCTTTCCCCAACCCTAACTAGTTTATGGGGGGTATTGTGAAATTGTAAAGATTGGGAGAGGGAGAAGAAATAGCTTTTCTTTCTCGATCACTTGATCATTCGATGTTAAAGGATCTTGGTCTTCTATATGTTCAAATTCTTAATGGCGTGTTTTAACCACAACATTAAGAACATTCTATCATGTAGAGGAGAAGCATATATATATATATATATATATATATATATATATATATATATATATATATATATATATATATATATACACACACACACACACACACACACACGCATATATATATATATGTGTGTGTGTGTGTGTGTGTGTGTGTGTGTGTGTGTGTGTGTGTGTGTATGCAAAGACACAAATGCACACACATATACACATATCTACCTATTTTTGATATATATATATATACACCAAGACAATTTTTGTTTTTCTGAGAGGTTGTCAAAGAATGAGGAGTGTGCTATACCATCACTGATGCCCTTGGGCAGTATGGCCTGGGTCTCCTGGGATGGAGCAGAATAGCAAAGAGACTAGCTGTAGGGTAACACAGTCTGAAGGATTAATGCTGTAATCACCATGGCTGCACTGAACAAGCTTGTTTCTGGTATGTAAGATCACAGAATGGTAGCAAACAAGAGATATAGAGGCCACTGGTAACATCAGAGTAGGATCACTCCCCCACAAAATAAAACAGAATTGTTATTGCTGTAGTTAAGTAATCATGGTCCACATGCACCATACCAGTTATTAAAATATTGGGGATGTATATAAGCATGCAGGGGTGGCTCGTGCTATGGCTCCCCCACCTGTAAAATGAATAAAATAAATTCTCCACCCCCACTGTAGAACACATAAAATAAAATTAAAAAAAGTACTGGACTCTGCACATGCGTGCTTAGTTCTTGACTGCTGTGTTAGGCAGACTAGAACTCCACACATGCATGCATGCTCATTCCTGAGCTCCAGACTACTCTGTTAGGCAGTCCGGATAGGGAAGGCAGGAAACTCTGCCCTTCCAGCCCAGAGGTCAGTGCGGTAATGACCACAAGGTCACCAGACTGCATCACCCACAGGCTGGAGGCTCCAGCCTCCTCACGTCAACCCAACAGCATGCATGGGCTGTTATGGAGGACAGAGACAGGTGATCAGGCTGCAGGATCACTATGGAGGACTTAGCTGGGCTGCTGCAGAGTACAGGATCACATGGAAGACAGAGACAGGTAGGGTGTGTGTGTCTTAGCTGGGCTGCTGCAGAGTACAGGATCACATGGAGGACAGAGACAGGTAGGGTGTGTGGGTGTGAAATGCCCCAGTTGCTACATGGTGGGTAGAGAATAAGGTTTGAACCCTGTACTTTGGGCCCAAGTGACAAGAGCCTGAGTTCCCTACCCACCACCATTTGTAAAACATTTGCAGATTTTTGCCTCATATTTGTTCTGTTCCTCATAAAATCTGTGGTTTCTGTATTTTTGTTACTTAACACAGACAGTAGTGCAGTGGTGCAGTGGTAGCATTGTTGCCTCACTGCTATAGGTTGTCTGGTTTGAGTCTTGGCTGGGGTGCCTACTGTGTGGAGTCTGCATGTCCTCCCTGTGTTTGCTCTGGTATCCTCAATGGATATTTGTCCTATTTTTTGGACTGTATTCCCCCATTATTGGCTTAGTCCAGGTTTTTTGTGCCAAGGTTGAGAGCTATGGTGATAACTGAACTCACTGAATATGTTTGGGGGCTGTATTCCCCCATTATTGGCTTTGTTCAGGTGTTTTGTGCTAAGATGTTGACAGCTATGGTGAGAACTAAATGGTAGCCATTTAAGTTTCAGTCTTCCTTTCTTTCATGAAAATTGATGATATGGCATAGTGGTATGTTGCTCTGACTGTTATGCACAGGGTTTTGGGTTCAATACTTGGCAGTGAAATGTATGGTGGTAACACAGCATTTTATTCTAGCAACTTTCTAACATTATACAAGCAATGTTTAAAATGTGTCCCTGTTTTTTGGGCTTTTACCCCCCCCCCAAATACATTTTGGCTTTTTCCAGATTTCTTGTGCTGCAAAGTTCAGAGATACAGCTGAGTGTCGAGTAGATTTTACAAGGAGCTGAGAGCTGCAGGGGAACAAAAGTTTAGTGCTGCTCATGCTAAAGCTACTTGCATTGTTCATAGCACAACAGGTAGTGTGCTTGCTTTTGATGCAGAAGGCTGTGGGTTCTACTCCCACAGTAGGTAAATCCATTGCTGATACTGTACTCTGTTGTAAAGAGGATGGATGCTGCAGTCCTCTTTGGTGAAGATACCTAGTGACTATGAACCTGTTATCAGTTTGCCATCCATTCCCTATTACGATATTAGTAGCTTATCATATTTTTAATGCAACATAGGCAATTTATTCCTCAAGGGCAACAGGCACTTTATTTGTAGATGAAACAATGACATATAAAGTTGTTTGCTAGCAGTAACCTCTTCATTAGTTAACAGATTTCTTTGATGTGGAATTATTTAGATGACTTTTACTTCTTCAGAGATAGTGCATATTTACTGATACTGGTGGACTGTAGAAGTTTGAGTAGACTTTTATGATGGAAATGTTATGAATTGGGCAGTTTTGTCATTATTGGTGCATGCATTATGTTTCATTGTTTACTGGAAAAATGTTCAAAACAATAAATTTAAAATGCCATCTAACAACTGTACTGTATTGTACAAGGAATATAATTTAATACAGTCAGGAAGGTGTATTAAAGAGCATGTGTATGTTTCATGTTCAAGGGGCCTATGATTTGAAAATAGCTCAAAATTAATCTTTATCTGCCACTGGCAAAATGTATTTTCTTTGAATGTGGGTGGGTTTCAATGTGAGTTTCAAGGGCAGAGAATTTTTAATGCTAAGTCTATTTTCATTGTGAGACTTCATTGCCTTGTTTAGCAGATATCTATTAGGAATTATGCTGTAAAATATAAAATAAAATTTTCAATGAAATCCATATCATCGCAGAAGTAAAGCAGTATGCACATTACAGTGTTTATAGCAAATGGGGTGAAATAACCAAGGAATGGGGCATTGGAATGGCTTCAGGGGGGATGCTCCATTCGACCATGATTTTATGAGGGGGGGAAGGGCAGCAAACTCAGACAGCCCCGGCTGAACTATACCTCTCAACTGTCCAGAATTTTGCAGAATGAATAGATTTTTGTTTCTTATTTTTGGTTTGTTCCTCATAAAATTTGTGGTTTTCTGCCAAATCATTTAGGAATGAAGTCACTAAATAATGACAGACTTGTGTTTCAGACATCATAACCTTCAGAAAAATGCATGCTAAAGCAAGACCTGTTATTCTATAAACTGTCTTATGTTTATACAAGAGCAGTTTTTAGTACTGTTTGTATATTCCTCCAATATATTTGGCCTTGTCCAGATTTCCTGCATTAAGAGGTTGAAAGGTACGTGCAAATAAATCACTTTATAGAATTAGAAATATCCAAACCTCTCAACTGTCTCCAATTTTGGCTCAAAATGTTGCTCTCCCCCTAATAACCCCTCTGCAAAATGGCAGTTTTGAAAGAAAACGTGGAGGGTTTATAATTATATATAACTGTAATGATCAGAGTTATAGATTACTTTTATTTCAGAAATGCATGTAAATGCTCTTATTTTGTCAGCTGCTCAAGTTAACAGTACTAATTTTAAAAAAGGTGTCCCTTCTTTGACATGTTCTCAGCTGTATTGTGTGTCAGTTTTATATTTTTACATAACATATTTGGTCTGTTTTTCATAAAATTGTGGTTGGCAAATTAGTAGCAAATCATTAAAGATTGAAGTTAGAAAATAATGGCAAACATTTGTTTCTGATTTCATACCCTTCAAGAATTCATACTAATGCAAGCCCAACTACTATTCTATTATCTTTCTAAGTTTATGAGTGATATTTAAAAATTGTCTTTATTTTTGGGCCTGTGTCCCACTTCTATGTATGGCTTTGTCTAGATTTCTTGCTCTGAGGTTGAGAGGTATGTGTCAGAGCCATCACCATCAGCCAGAGACATTTCAAACTGTGACCTAATTGTTGCACTCCACTCCCCATTGTAGTGGCTCTGGATGTGTCCAAGCAAGGCAAGGAGCAGTTATGCAGTGCAAGTGTGCAGAGTATTCCCCATCCAAGGTAGACCACAAGTATGACAGTGGCTTTTCATCTGTCCTTGATTTTGCAGAATGTTCTGGTTTTCTGTCATATTTTTATACTGTTGATTTATGCTTCTTATTATTCAGAAAATGCATGCTGTTGCGGTGCCTGTTGCTCTGCATTAAAGTAGCAATGCTTTAATGACCATCAGGTAAGCTTGTCAGAGATTGTAAGATGCAAGTAAGCTTTACTAAGCATACTGTTAAAGAATTACCAATATTGAAAGCCTTTTCATTGTTGCCATGCAGAGAATATTTGCATAACTAGATAACGTATAAGCCTTAGTTATTGAAATGCATATGACAGTATTTGTAATAAAGGAGAGGATTACAGTATTTTCAGAAGCTCATTACATTTGTTGGAGACTTGCAGTTATCTTTGCAGCCTTTACCCGTAAACTAAACAGAATGCCAATCTATCATTTGTGGTACATAACTTGTGCAGTAATCCTTTAAGCAATTTATCTTGAGCTTGTTTCTTGTTCGCTGTTCATTTTTTACTTTGATCATGTTTTCTCCATGAAACAAGTAGATAGTTTTGTCAGGCAGCAGGTCTTTTTTGGTTAAGAAACATTTTTACAAGTGGAGGTATCACAGAGATTGCTACTTTCAGCATGTTACTTGGTAATTTTATAAAGCTGAATATAAATTATAATTAGAACTGCAGTACAAGGAGAAGTGGTTTGAGCTGAGTGCTGCTTGTTTTTTTTATACTTGATTTTGACTGGCATTCCAGTAATGTATTTAAAAAGCAATTTATTTATTCATGCCTCACAACCTTTGTGTTTCCATCTAGATATTAAGTAAGTTGTCATGTAGCCAATGCACTGAAATATTTTTTTCTTCTACACTTTATTTTGTCTTGATTGGACTCTCGTAATGATGGTTTGGCAACCAGGGCAGCGTATTTAATTAAAGTTCCAGTTGTTGTGGTTTTGAGCATAGCTCCACCCCTTTCTAGCTGTCTCCTGCAGCCCCCCTTTAATTTGAAGTCACCAGCCACCACTACAAGCATGTATGTACCTCAGATTTCTATATGTAACTGTATGTTACTTGTGTGATTGCATTTAACCTGAAAAATGCCAAAGGCAGATAAATGGTGATTAAAGTTTAAAAAAAATTCTGTTAGGAAAGGCTGGAACCTTACAAAGAACATTTGCTTATTGACACACAAGTCCAGGATTTTCAAGAAACTTTGACATGATAAGTGAAAAATACAATGGGGACTTGGGGATGACAACAAGCTGGGATGAAGGAGGTATAGGGTTTCCAAATATTGATTTTTATTTAAACTCCATATTTATTAACATAGTGTTGCTTTGGAATAATACTTCTTATGCGTCATATTGGAAATCAATACATGAAACTTTACTTCTTAATAGTAATAGGACATTGCATGAACCATATACTCAAATACATACAAGCATCTTTATATGGATTTTAAAAATATACATTTAAAGTGAAAGGTCAAAACTTGTTCTCACACCTCTTATAAAACAAATATTGGTGTTTAAAAAGCTTATGTTTTCTAATCAATTAATTAAGAATTTATTAATAATTGCTTACTATTGCTTACACAAATGAATGTTTGATATTTGCTGATACTCAGAAAATGTTAGAATTTAAGAAGGGTGACATATATTGGAATCAATTTTTCTCAGCTAATAAAATAAGTTCTGCAGACTATTTGATTAGCAGATATAGTTTGCAAAACTGCAATTGGCTGGACATCCAAACTTGTAAGGATTTTATACATACTAAGCTTGTACCTCATTACAGGCATACAATAAGAGTAACTTAAAAATCTTGGATTTTATCTCAACAAGTATTAATAGCTCACCCAAGGACACTTAATACATATCTGTTATTTATAAAATTCTCAAAAATGATTTTAGCAAAACAGATGTTTCTTTTTAGAATTATTCAAGTGAAGTTAATAAACAAGTATTCTCAGAAAAAGATAAAAAACTTTGTTTACAGTCTGTGAATGAATCCACATCTTCTGTATACACATGGAAATTTTTACATAGATGTTTTTTCACCCCACATAGATTAGCAATAATGTACAAGAAAGATGAAATGAAATGCTGGAGATGTGGATACCCTGATGCTGATTGGATACATGTGGTTGTTAATTGTAAAATAATTTCCCCATTTTGGTTAGATTTTAAGTATCTTTGTAAAGCTGTATGGAATGACAACTGTATAATTTCTGACTCCCTTATCCTTTTCAATGTTCCTGTTCCTGAAGTCATTCCAAAAAAAAAAACATTTTTACTATGGTATGTCCTCTCTATAGCAAGGAAAATTGTTACTGAAAATTGGAAATCCCAATCTACTCCTGTCTTTAAAGTTGAGTTTATTCATCTTGTTTAATACATTTGTAAGAATGATATTGCTACTATAAAAGCAAGGCCTGACAATACCCCTCATCATTTGATTGCTTGGAAAAATTGTCTAATCTATTAGAGAAATGTTGTGTTCTCCTATGTATAGTGGTTTTTTAGTTGTTATGGACATTGTATATAATTTATTTGTTTTTTTTCTTGTTACTATACTGTTAAGTTATTGCATTATAAAATGAATAAAAACATTTTGGAAAAAAAATAAACTCTGTTTCTAAATAACTAATTAGATGCACATAATGGAAAAAGCTGATGGATATGGAAGACAGTGTCTAGTACAGATCAATAGCAATGCATTTGAATGGCCAATTGTGGATATTACAGGCAATCTCTGTATGCTAGAAACTATTTAATATAACTTGAAGGGGGTCTAGTATTTCTCTAATGACCATGCTGTTTTGCCAGAGATGGCCTGCATCTGTCCCCTCTAAGGTTTCAATTATTGGCACAGATTTTGTTTACCTCATATTGCCTTTTTTATGGAATTTCAGCCTGATAAACCTACCAACATAACAAATCAAGCAAAGGAAATGGTAAGGTGTTACTGATTAATGCTAATTGCCTAAAGAAGAAACTCCACTCCCCACAAACCCTCCTCATCCTGGAGAATGTGAACATATGTGTAATGACTGAGACATGGTTTAAAACAGCAGAGAGCACTCTAGCTGTATACAGCATTAACACGTTCCACACTTTAGACTAGCTACTGTGCAGGAGAGGAAAAATGTGGAGGTGTCTCTATTTTCATCCAGAAAATACTCCAGAAGAGACTCACATCAAGGCTTGTTAAACATCATGATTCACTAGGCCTTTTTCATGTTCAAATAACCATTAGACAATACTATATATTAGCTAGCTATAGAACTTCCTCAATGGCCCACAAAATCCACAACATCTACATACAGGAACTGGAATCACTCAGTATTAAAACCAATGCAATTTTCTTTGCTGATCAAAACTGTCCAACTATAAACTGGAAAACCTACACCACCACTAGTCCACAAGCACAGAGATTTCTGGATTTGTCAATACAAATGCTCTAGAACAGCTATTCATAGTAACCACTCCTGGGAACAACATCTTGGATCTTGTCCTTACTTATATATAGGCATCTTACACAATCATTAGTGTATCTTTTTCACTTGTTAGATCTGACCATAAATCTATCTCTTTCAAAATAAAACTGAAACCAGAGACCTCTTCCATCAAATGTATCTTTAGAAATTTAGCCACAATGGTTCGCAATGGAGAAACCAAATAAGGGAACTGAGACCGAGACCGATATTCAACACTCAAGAACACTTTAATAACGCAAAACACTAACAGTGCGTTTTCGAAAACCTTCTTCAGAAACCAAAAACTAATTGTAATGTGTTGGCAATAATTTATACATAGTGCTTATAAAACAATAACCAATCAGCAGTTGATGACAATGAAATATTTAAATAACTTATTTAAAAACACCAATAGTAAAGGACAACAGGTATAAATTAAATTAAAAACAATATATACACATAAATATCAAGTTGAAAAAATATATATCAAGTTAAAAAACCTTTTATATAAAAAGACATAATAATAATTAAAATTTCATACCAGAAATTTCATCTTATAATTTAAAACGAACATTTAAATGTTTATTTCCCACAATATACGGTCGGTCAACTTATAGTATACTAATTGCCTAAACATCTTGTCTATAATTTTGCTGCTCTCAATTTTAAAACAGGAAGAAGCGAGACCATGTCATTTAGACCTGGTGCTCTCGTGACATCCAAAGTTAATTGCCAGAATAATTCCCTGTATTCTAGTTTGGTCTCTTGAGTGTTGAATATCGGTCTCGGTCTCAATTCCCTTATTTGGTTTCTCCATTGCGAACCATTGTGGCTGTTATTAGTTTGTTTTGTTCGCTCTTCCATCGGTTAACTGATCTTTAGAAATTTCTCTTAGACAAACTACCTTGCCTAAGTGATACATTGGCAAGCTTCAACTTCTAACCAATTCCAGTAAACTCCACTGAATATGTGGAAATGTACAACACCACACTATACCAGCATGTAAACAACCGCATAGATGCAGCTATACCCTGCAGGAACAAGCACAGGGCAAATCCCAACAACAAACATGTTGGAAACATAATAGCAACAAGTTTGCAATAAAAGGAAGAGAATGCTGACCAAAAGTAAGAAGAGCGATTTCCAGAATGATAGAGCCATCACTGAAATAAACAATCAACTCAGGAGCTTAGTAAAATCTGCCAAAACCCAGTCTGAGGCTTAAATAGCCACAGAAACCGATGGCAATCACAAAGTTTTTTTTAGTTATGATCATAATCTGAGAAGCACAACACAGCAATGCTGTGTCCTGAATGTGAATGATGTTACCTACACTTAAACTGATGATATAATGAACTACTAGCCAATGGAATTCAGTATAAACTTTCTCCCTTTCTCCCTGCCATCTGTCTCATAAGCTATACCTACAACTGACTTGTTCCCTGCTCTCACACAAGACCAATTCTTAAAAGCACTATCAAGAGCTAAAAATACACACTGTATCAATGGGCTCTGGCAATATCCCTGGATGTATTTTAAATAGCATGAAGCATCATTTAGCCACCCCAGCATGAAGCATCATTTAGCCACCCCCTAAGAACACTGTTCAACATCTCTCTATTGCACCAAGCAAATGGGATAGCTGCAGTAACTCCTGGATAAGGGAGGACCTTCCATAGACCCAGGCAGTTACAGACCTATAAGTCTGACTAGCTTCATATACAAAGCCATGGAAGGACTTACTATGTAACTAATTAATAAGGACATAGGAAATCTCCAAACACTTGACTTGTCCCAGTTTGGATTTATCAAGTGCATGTTATGCTTAATCAACTTGTCAGGCTTTTTTGAAAAGGTCACCAAAGCAATGGATGAAGGTAAAATGGTACACATCACATGCCTCAAACTGTCCAAAGCTTTTGAAACAATCACCCCACTCAAGTATAGTATAAAAGGTAAATACACTGGGAATTAATCCCTATATCATCCACTGGATTGCCAAGTGGCTCACATATAAGATGCAGGAAATCAAAATGGGGAATCTACCTCCATCAAGAGATCAGTCACTAGTGGACCCCCCCAGGGTTTAGTGTCGGGACTTCTGTTGGGCATCTACTTCTCTGAAGTAAAAGCCAATACCAAAGAGATCTGGATGACTAAGTTTGCAGATTAAACAGTTATTGAATCCCCAAATGACTTAGTTGTCTTGCATCAAGGTTTGTCCCAAAAATAAATGTCACCAGAATCATGGACTGAAAATAAATGCAAAAATGTTTTATATTATACTTTGGGAAGTCATCTACCCTGGGGAACTACTACATAGACAATACACCGCCAAAAGTTGATCCAGATATTCAGTCTTTGGGAATTTATGTGGACAGTTACCTAACTTTCAACCAACATGTGCCCTCTGTCATAAGAATGTCCTTCTACATTGTGCAGCTTAAAAACAAATGGATTATATCTAGATCCAAAATTTTCATTGACCCTCTTTACTCAGCCTTCATTAGGCCAATCATTTAGTACAGTGCCCACTTTGGCATGTATCTGTCCAAGCACATGCAACAAATGGAACACCCACAGTGATACCTGGATACAAGGCCTAAACACAATGTCCTATATAATATGACTCATCTTAAAGCCATGTCACTAATGGTATCTTGCAGATTGTTAACAGGTGACCTATGTCTTATATAAAGGGCATTCTCCTATCAAATACTGAAGGGCCTACTGCACATCAACAAGTCAAATGGCATCAGAAATACTCAATCCAGGGATCTAAACCTCTTCTGCAGCACCAACAGAATGCTTTGTATGGACAAATATCTCGCAGAGGATGCAGTTCCTTTGGAACAGACTCAACATCCACATAAAACAAATGTTCATCCCTTTCTGTATTCAACTGCAACTTGGAACAATGGATGGGTAATAGAAAATTTACTCAAAGACTGCTCCCTGCACTACAAATAGATGAAGGCAGCTCCTAAATGCTTTATCCTTTTATGGGCCCCCTCAAATTATCTATATCATAATGATGATCCCAGTTATTCTCACTGGGCTAATATATAATTATTGATCATGGGATAGATAAGATCAATCTAACACCAAATGGGAATGGGTTAATTCAAGCACCAAAAAGGAAATTGGTCAGACTTAAAATGGCCTGCAAGTGCAACTAGCCTAGTACTTACTTATGAACCTGTCTATACCTGGCAAAATGGATTCTGGGAACATAAAATAGACTAAAATGGGATCCACAATAATTGTTGCAATCATATTATGTTTATATTTTATGTAATTTCTATGTACTAACAGAGTTTTCTTTCTTGTGTTTTGTCTTGTACAGACACCCTTGCAATTCAGTTATTTTCTTTTTTCACAGCCAAACTATACCTGAACTGGGACATCCACACATTAATGCATTACCTTCCTAAACAGATTTAAATAAATAAATAAATACATACATAATCAAAATAGAAATGCCAGTGTGAGTAAACTTTTATTACAGTTGCAATTATGTAATCATAATGCAAAAACAAATGCTAAGTAAAATGCAATTTATCAATCAAAACCTATACTGCATTCAGGTATAAAACATGTGGTCATTTAGGTTAATAATGCTGAAGATTACTAATTCTAAATAAAATCTTCTTACCTGCTGAAGTTTCTCTGGCGGAGTATCTCAGTAAGCTGTTAATGCCTTCATTATGCTTGAATTTTAGCAGCATGCCTGCCATGCATATGTAATTAACCTCATTAGTACTAAAGCTTCTGGAGCTGCATCATTTTTCAATGGCATTACTAAGAATTTTCAAGTAATGAACTTCTGATATTGTAAGTGGATGTTACATACACCTGCATGTATACGTTGAGAGTTACATATGGTAGGGGTGTGTCATTTATTTGTATAATTTTCATCCAAGTATCTGTCCCCTGGGATAACAATGCATAATATGCTTAATACAATCTACACAGCTATGATGTGTCCTGATGGTCACACATATATAGACATATACATGTATGCTCTGTATTATTGGTAGTCATAACAACATGTGTCATCGTATAACAGTCTGCAAAATATGCAGCATATGGTTTTCATACACACATCTTGTTAATATACACTTTTGGGGACATGGTAAACAACAAGCAGATGTTATAGTTGATTGAATATTAGGGTCATCTACTCACTTATGCCCAATAGCAACAAGTATCATCTTTCAAGGTGCATGCATTGCACAACTCCTGCATAGCGTACATGACACAGTAGACTTTGCTGTCAATGTACTGTAGCTGTAAAAGATTTTAGTGCACCTGTTATATCTTGACCTTACAGGTCATAGCATATTATGTTCTTACCTCTTGTCCTGATTCTTTTGCCCCACTGAAACATTTCTTCCATCCAGGGTGAAGGTCAGGCCTCTGTGTGCAAGTAGGAGTCTTTTGACTCATTCTTGCATGCAGGGGAGCCAAAACAGCCTATTCCTAATTAGTTAGAAAGTTACTAGAATAACAGAAACTGTGTTCACCTGCATTTTGTGAAGGGTACGGAGTCTGAAATCTAAAATGTATGTCATTATTTAGTTTCTTCAATCCTTAGTAATTTGTCCAAAAAGCACAGACTTTATGAGGAACAGACCAAACATGTGAGGTAAAAATCTGGGCACTCTGTGAAAATCTGGACATTTGATAGGCATGGGAGGAGAGTGTAAATGAAAAGGACTGAGTTACATTGCCTTTCTGGCAGTGCTCTCTAAGTGTTTTAAAGCTGGCAAAACACTTCATAGTGTTATGGGTTCATAGGTGTGTACTAGGCTAACAACCACAGGGTTTTTTTAAGCCTAACCCTGTATCCTAAATATATCAGACAAGTTTAGGGACCTTAAGATTATTCTAAGGGGTATATGTAGGCTAGGCCCTGGGTGGGTAAGCATTTACAGGCTGTGTCTGTTAGGGGCATAGATGACAGACCAGGAGTGAACTTCTGATTCCCCATACACCTCTATGGGCACAACTTATGCTTGAATTGGGTTAGGGAAGAACTCTGCAACACATGGATGGGAATCCTGTTTTTGAGAAGCAATATTCTCTAAGACACATACCACCCCTCCAGCATATCCAATTTTATGTTGAAAGCAAGGTTTAAGTCCTTAGATTGGGTTCAGAGGCTCAGAGATTAATAGGCATTTACTAAGCTAATTACCATGAGGGCCTTTTTAAGCATAGCCATGCATCCCAAATCTCTGATAAGTTCTGGTACCCTTGATAAGTGTAAACAGG
The DNA here is from genome assembly GCF_019279795.1 of Protopterus annectens. Taxonomy (NCBI): domain Eukaryota; kingdom Metazoa; phylum Chordata; order Ceratodontiformes; family Protopteridae; genus Protopterus; species Protopterus annectens. The sequence continues at coordinate 519,698,737 of NC_056736.1, forward strand.
AGCCTGGGAGATAAAACACTTACAGGCTGTCTGTGTCCATTAGAGAGATAGGTGATAAACTATGGATGAATCTAATTGTCCAAGTTACACTTGAATTGGGTTAGGAAGGAACTCTTTACATTGATGGGGAACCCATTCCAGAAATGGGGTAGTCTCTGGGATACATACCTGTGTCTCCAGCAGGGCTTAATTATATCACAGGCAAAGTTTAACTTTTTATAATAGGTAGTCCTGGTGCTGTTTGTTTTCTAGATATGCATAAGGTCCATCAACATGGGGTCTGACAATGACTTGTATGCCAGGCATAGAGCTCCTATCAACAGTCTCTAGGAGACAGAATACAGGGATTGGGCCTTGAGGTAGTCTGCATAGGTCATGCTTCTTATGCCCGGTATTCTTTTAGTGAGGAACCTCTGTGGATGCTCCAGTTGTTAGTTTGCTTAGTTAGGTACCTACCAAAGGGGATATTGTACTCAATGATAGGTTTGATAAATGACGAATACAGTAGAACAATGACTTCCTTGGACCTAGATCACATACCTTTGTTTATAAGTTGCACATTTTCTCACATCTTTAGACATGTGATGGTCAAAGTCTAGATTACTGTCTATGTGTATCCCCAAATCGCTGACTATTGGGTCAGTTCTTAGGGTGTGTTGTCAATATGATAGTTACTAGGGGGTGGTTGACTTCCTGAAGGATACTGTTATGCATTTCTTGGCATTTAGTTTTAGCGCATGGCTCTAACACCAGTTATTTATATGTATCAGCTCTTCTTGGAGAATATTTGTGTCGGTGGACGATTCTATGACCGCTCCTAATTTGCAATCATCTGCAAATTTAGTCAGCCAGAGACCATTGACATTGGCCTGTCTATACCTGGCAAAATGGATTCTGGGAACATAAAATAGACTAAAATGGGATCCACAATAATTGTTGCAATCATATTATGTTTATATTTTATGTAATTTCTATGTACTAACAGAGTTTTCTTTCTTGTGTTTTGTCTTGTACAGACACCCTTGCAATTCAGTTATTTTCTTTTTTCACAGCCAAACTATACCTGAACTGGGACATCCACACATTAATGCATTACCTTCCTAAACAGATTTAAATAAATAAATACATAATCAAAATGGAAATGCCAGTGTGAGTAAACTTTTATTACAGTTGCAATTATGTAATCATAATGCAAAAACAAATGCTAAGTAAAATGAAATTTATCAATCAAAACCTATACTGCATTCAGGTATAAAACATGTGGTCATTTAGGTTAATAATGCTGAAGATTACTAATTCTAAATAAAATCTTCTTACCTGCTGAAGTTTCTCTGGCGGAGTATCTCAGTAAGCTGTTAATGCCTTCATTATGCTTGAATTTTAGCAGCATGCCTGCCACGCATATGTAATTAGCCTCATTAGTACTAAAGCTTCTGGAACTGCATCATTTTTCAATGGCATTACTAAGAATTTTCAAGTAATGAACTTCTGATATTGTAAGTGGATGTTACATACACCTGCATGTATACGTTGAGAGCTACATATGGTAGGGGTGTGTCATTTATTTGTATAATTTTCATCCAAGTATCTGTCCCCTGGGATAACAATGCATAATATGCTTAATACAATCTACACAGCTATGATGTGTCCTGATGGTCACACATATATAGACATATACATGTATGCTCTGTATTATTGGTAGTCATAACAACATGTGTCATCGTATAACAGTCTGCAAAATATGCAGCATATGGTTTTCATACACACATCTTGTTAATATACACCTTTGGGGACATGGTGAACAACAAGCAGATGTTATAGCTGATTGAATATTAGGGTCATCTACTCACTTATGCCCAATAGCAACAAGTATCATCTTTCATGGTGCATGCATTGCACAACTCCTGCATAGCATACATGACACAGTAGACTTTGTTGTCAATGTACTATAGCTGTAAAAGATTTTAGTGTACCTGTTATATCTTGACCTTACAGTTCATAGCATATTATGTTTTTCCCTCTTCTCCTGATTATTTTGCTCCACTGAAACATTTCTTCCATCCAGGGTGAAGGTCAGGCCTCTGTGTGCAAGTAGGAGTCTTTTGACTCATTCTTGCATGCAGGGGAGCCAAAACAGCCTATTCCTAATTAGTTAGAAAGTTACTAGAATAACAGAATCTGTGTTCACCTGCATTTTGTGAAGGGTACGGAGTCTGAAATCTAAAATGTATGTCATTATTTAGTTTCTTCAATCCTTAGTAATTTGTCCAAAAAGCACAGACTTTATGAGGAACAGACCAAACATGTGAGGTAAAAATCTGGGCACTCTGTGAAAATCTGGACATTTGATAGGCATGGGAGGAGAGTGTAAATGAAAAGGACTGAGTTACATTGCCTTTCTGGCAGTGCTCTCTAAGTGTTTTAAAGCTGGCAAAACACTTCATAGTGTTATGGGTTCATAGGTGTGTACTAGGCTAACAACCACAGGGTTTTTTTAAGCCTAACCCTGTATCCTAAATATATCAGACAAGTTTAGGGACCTTAAGATTATTCTAAGGGGTATATGTAGGCTAGGCCCTGGGTGGGTAAGCATTTACAGGCTGTGTCTGTTAGGGGCATAGATGACAGACCAGGAATGAACTTCTGATTCCCCATACACCTCTATGGGCCCAACTTATGCTTGAATTGGGTTAGGGAAGAACTCTGCAACACATGGATGGGAATCCTGTTTTTGAGAAGCAATATTCTCTAAGACACATACCACCCCTCCAGCATATCCAATTTTATGTTGAAAGCAAGGTTTAAGTCCTTAGATTGGGTTCAGAGGCTCAGAGATTAATAGGCGTTTACTAAGCTAATTATCATGAGGGCCTTTTTAAGCATAGCCATGCATCCCAAATCTCTGATAAGTTCTGGTACCCTTGATAAGTGTAAACAGGAGCCTGGGAGATAAAACACTTACAGGCTGTCTGTGTCCATTAGAGAGATAGGTGCTAAACTATGGATGAATCTAATTGTCCAAGTTACACTTGAATTGGGTTAGGAAGGAACTCTTTACATTGATGGGGAACCCATTCCAGAAATGGGGTAGTCTCTGGGATACATACCTGTGTCTCCAGCAGGGCTTAATTATATCACAGGCAAAGTTTAACTTTTTATAATAGGTAGTCCTGGTGCTGTTTGTTTTCTAGATATGCATGAGGTCCATCAACATGGGGTCTGACAATGACTTGTATGCCAGGCATAGAGCTCCTCTCAACAGTCTCTAGGAGACAGAATACAGGGATAGGGCCTTGAGGTAGTCTGCATAGGTCATGCTTCTTATGCCCTGTATTCTTTTAGTGAGGAACCTCTGTGGATGCTCCAGTTGTTAGTTTGCTTAGTTAGGTACCTACCAAAGGGGATATTGTACACAATGATAGGTTTGATAAATGACGAATACAGTGGAACAATGACTTCCTTGGACCTAGATCACATACCTTTGTTTATAAGTTGCACATTTTCTCACATCTTTAGACATGTGATGGTCAAAGTCTAGATTACTGTCTATGTGTATCCCCAAATCGCTGACTATTGGGTCAGTTCTTAGGGTGTGTTGTCAATATGATAGTTACTAGGGGGTGGTTGACTTCCTGAAGGATACTGTTATACATTTCTTGGCATTTAGTTTTAGCGCATGGCTCTAACACCAGTTATTTATATGTATCAGCTCTTCATGAAGAATATTTGTATCGGTGGACGATTCTATGACCGCTCCTAATTTGCAATCATCTGCAAATTTAGTCAGCCAGAGACCATTGACATTGGCCTTGACTTCAGAGAAGTAAATACCAAAAAGGAGTGGTCTCAAGACCGACCCGTGAGGGACTCTGCTTGTGACTGGCCACTTTGTAGAGGTGGATTCCCCAATTCTAACTTCCTGGGACCTGTCTGTGAGCCAGCTGACTATCCGCCAGGTGACATAATGGCTTATACCCAACCTATTGAGTTTGTCAACAATGCCCAAGTGGGGTATTGTGTCAAATGCCTTGGCCAGGTGAAGGTAGGCAGTATGAACCATTTTGCCCTCATCCATTGCTTTTTTGACTTTCTTAAAGAAGTCCACCAGGTTGAGTAGGCATGACCTGCCCTTGATGAAATCAAATTGGGTTTGGTCCAGTGTCTGGAGGTTTCCCATGCCATTACTGATCATTTCCATGATAATTCTTTCCATGGCTTTATATATGAGACTAATGAGACTTATGGGGCCTTTGTGCAGAAGGATGATTGTTGCTGTTTTTCATTCATGAGGCATGAAGCCTGTTTGGAGACTACAGTTAAATAGCAATTCCAGAGAGCCTGATAGGTCATGTTTCATGCTATTTAGAAGACATCTTGGGATATTGTCTGGCCTCACTGATGCGGTGTTGTTGGCCTTAGAAAATGCATTAAGGATTTTTTTCCTAGTGATAGTAGAGGAAATTATGGTTGATAGTATTTCCTGAGGAAAGTTGAAGGAGAGAGAGGGGTAAAGCTGAGCTGAATTTGTTGGCCAGTAAGTTTGTTATATCTTCTGTCTCAGTATATCTGGTTTCATTTACAATGAGCTCTGCACGTAATTGTGTATTGCCTTTGAGGTTGCGAACATGGCTAAAGAATAATTTGTGATTGTCATTGGCCTGGGAGGTCAAATTTGCCTCAAATGTGGCTTTGGTAGGCTTTATTTGTCCTCTGCATTGTTTATTTAGTGTGATGAGTACTTTTATCCTGCTGGGTGCTGCACCTCCTAATTTTTGCCATGATTTTCTTCTTTCTGTTTTACAGCCTATTGATGTTGTGATTCCACCAGTGTGGCGTCTACTGCCTTCTGTTGGGTACAGTTGACTCTGTACAGCTATTGGCATGCTTGTATAAGGGTTCTGTGAACAGTTTCACAGAGGCAGCGGTGTTCTCAGGAGTTAGTGGAGCTTGAAGTTTTGCCATTTTATCAATTAATAGTAGGAAGTTAGCCTTAGAGTAGTTTCTGAATATTGCAGCATAAGCTGGGGTTCCTGGTTTTATTCTTACTTCAAAGGACACCATTTTGTGGTCTGACCTTACAAGAGAAGGCATTAAACTAGGAGGTGTGCAGCACTCTCCCATATTAGTGAGGACCAGATCCAGTATGTTTGCACTCATTGTTGGTGTAGCGACAGTCTAGTTCAGGGAGTTTTTGTTTATAAAATCCAGGAATCTTTGTGTTTGCGTGTCTGGTGTTGTATGTGATTGTCTGTTAATAGTAGAGCAATTAAAGTCACCCATGAATATGGTATTGGGTTGGATAGTGAGTGTTTCCAATAAGTTTAAATGCATGTTATGAGTTTCCTGGGTCATACAGGGGGATCTATATCTTGCAAGGAAGTGGTATGGGATTTTGCCTATGGTAATTTGAATGTGGAGAAGCTCAATTGCATTGTCCTGTTTGACCAACCTTGAGGTATATTTATTTCTGATATTAATTGGGACACCACCACCTTTAGTCCCTGTCTGTGTAGTAGCTGGTGTGCTATCCATGGCTCTAAACCATGTCTCAATGATTGCACAGACATCAGCATCACTAGGGTGAGGAAAGCTTGTAGGGAGTGGAGTTTTTTGTCTAAACTCCTAAAACTGAGCATTAAAACCTTTAGATTTTCTTGTTTTTGATTTGCTACATTGGAAATACTTTCAGTTTGGCATTGTCTTAAAATGGCACTATTGGGAGGACAATGTTTTAGCTAATATTCAAAAGCCTAGCAGGGAGAGGTGCAGACCATCTCTGGCAAAGCATCATGGTCTCTTGGTCATCTCCTTCCATGCTGACAAATATTGCAGCTGCTTAGAATGATACTAGAAACTAAGACAATTATTAAAGTCAGTCATTTTTTGTTCATGTATTGTGGCATCATCATTGGAGAAAGTAAAATGCTGCTAAATGCTAGGCTCATACCAGCCTGAGACACATTTTGAGAGCTCCATGATGTCTCTCTTCATATAGTATAGGGAGGTATATCTCAGGTCATTTACAGCCACATGGACTATGAGTGAATCATACTTGTACTCGTGGTCCAGTGACCTGAGTGTATGCATAATGTGGCAGATCGCAGTCCCTCATAAACAACTGACTGTGACTTTCTCCTTACTCAGCCTGGTGAGAGGGACATCAGTGTGTCTCACAATGGAGTCTTCAATAACCAGAATTTTGGATTGTGTGGTGGCTTGCCTTATGAGCTTAGAAGTGGAGACTCCATGAGATATGGGGGCTGTATGTGTTGATGTGGGTGTTGTTTTGAAATACTGAATTCAGGGCTCTTGAGGGTATCTGTTATGTGTACTTTGTCTAGAAGTTCTATGGGGTTGAGGAAGGTTACACTGAAGTGCCTCAGCATATGTGGGTCTATGTGTCTGCTTTGAATTGTGCATTATGGGTGCAGCGTGTGTACTACTGACAACCTGATCAAAAGTGTTTTTATAGGAGATCTTTGCCTTCAGTGACATTGTGTAAATACATCTCTCTCACAGGGACGTCGGGAGGCATACGCACTGTACTGATTTCAGTACAATTTATTTAGAAGGGGGTAGCCTTTTAAATTTTTACTTTTTTTTATTTTCGCGCTTTACTGCACGATGACGTCAGCTCATCAGGGCAGCCAGTCGGAATGGAGCTCACCGCGCATGTATTTCCGGCCAGTTCAAATGCTTTTCGAGTGGGAGGATTCAAGCGTTATGTTGGATGTACACATTATGTTGGTCGAGCGGAGAGAGGATCTGCGTCATATGTTGGTCGAGCGGGAGGATGTACACGTTATGTTGGTCTCACTTCAAGGACTTTATTTAGAAGGGTCTTGCAACCGAGGGTTGGTGAGTAATATGAAGAGTGTGTGTGTGTGTGTGTGTGTGTGTGTGTGTGTGTGTGTGTGTGTGTGTGTGTGTGTGTTGAGGTCAAAAGACTATAGTCTAAGTAGCTGATTGTAATATATACTTTACATTGTAGATGGGTGTTTTAGCTTCACAACTGCATCAGGAGATATCCCTTGGGGCACTTCTTTCTATATCTCTCTGGACATTGATAATTCAGCACATCTAGAATCATGTCATACAGGTCTTTGTTTCACACAGTCACCTTGAAACATATCTTGAACAAACACCTCCTGTTTCTTTTCAGCATTTTGCCATCAGCACAACAGAAGACAATGTACTTTACTTCTCATGTTCTTCAAAACAAATGTGCTTTGGCATGTTTTCTAACTGGAATTCTGCAGAATTCTCATGGTGCCTCTTTGCTTCAGATCAGAGACTGGTATCTTTACTAGTATCGTTATCATAGTCGAATCTTTGCTGTGGCTGCTCATTACCTTCTCTGCCTGCGTACAATTTTGATATTGAGGAATAAAAAAGACACCAAAAGTCTTCCTTTTCATTTTTGACACATAAGTAATTGAGCAGATGATTGTCCACACCTTCCATTTCACTATTTCTGTATTTCAGTTATGCTAAGAAATGATCAACATAAAAGTCACCTTTAATATTCTGTACTGTTATCTCACCTTGCGTTATTCTGCTGTGCATATTGGAGAATGGATGCAATGCAAGATACTGAAATTCTCACTGTTCCAACATATTTTAAACTCCGTACTGGCATACATATATCAATATCTGATACAGCCACATCTGGAGTAGTATGTGTGTGTGTGTGTGTGTCTGATACAGCCACATCTGGAGTAGTATGTGTGTGTGTGTGTCTGATACAGCCACATCTGGTGTGTGTGTGTGTGTGTGTGTGTGTGTGTAAATGCCCCAGGTGGGATGTACTATGGTGGTGTGGTAGGGAATACCTCAGGCTTGAACTCTGTACCTTGTATGCAGGTGTTAAAGACCTGAATTCCCTACCCACCACCATTTGTAAAAAAATTGCAGATTTTTGCCTCATATTTGATCTGATCTATTCCTCATATCTGTGTTTTTTAAATATTGCAATGCTTGAAATTTGATGGTGCAGTGGTAGCAACATAGCATTGATGCCTCACAGCTGTAGGTTCTTGGGTTTGGTTCTTGGCTGGGGTGCCTTCTTTGTGGGGGGGGACTCTGTATCTTCTCCCTGTGTTTGTGTGGGTTTGCTTTTGTGTCCTCCCATGTTACAAAGACATGTCTGCATTATTTTTTCCTGGGCCTCTGCTGAGAATTGCTTTTTTTTTGTTCCAAGTCAGACTGTCCTGATTAACAAATTGACAGGCATTTAAATTTCAGACTTCAGGTTTCTGAATGTTTACTTCCTTACATATTTGATAGCGCAGTGGCAGTATTGTTGCCTCACAGCTATAGGTTTTCTGGTTTGATTCTTGGCTGGGGTGCCTTCTGTGTGGAGTCTGCATCTTATCCCTGTGTTTGTGACATAGTAAAACAACTTTTTATTCTAGCAATAAATATATAGTAACACAACCTTTTTATAGCAATTTTTTAAGTTTATGACTATTTGAAATTTGTCCTTATTTTTGGGACTGTAATACCCTGTTATTGGCTTTGTCCAGGATTTTTGTGCTAAGGTTGACAGCTATGGCAAGAACTGAATTCACTGAATATGTTTGAGGGCTGTATTCCCTCATTACTGGGTTTGTCCAGGTGTTTTGTGCTAAGAGGTTGACAGCTATGGTGAGAACTGAATTCATTAAATGATAGCCATTTAAGTTTCAGTCTTCCTCTCTTTCACAAAGCAGGTGATTTGGCATAGTGGTACGTTGTTCTGACTATTTTGCACAGTGACCTTGGCAGTAAAATGTATGATGGTAACACAGCATTTTATTCTAGCAGCTTTCCAAGATTATACAAGCAATGTTTAATGTGTTTCTGTTTTTTGCCTCACCCCAATAAATTTGGCTTTTTCCAGACTTCTTGTGCTGCGAAGTTGAGATGTAGTTGAGTATTGCGTAGATTTTACAAGGAGCTGAGAGCTGCAGGGGAAGAGAAGTTTAGTGCTGATTATGCTAAGCCGGCTTACATTGCTAGTAGCACAAAATTCTGTGTACTTGCTTTTAATGCCGAAGGTTGTTGGTTCTACTCCCATAAGGGGTGAATGCTACTGTACTGAAAGTTAAGACACTAACTATGAGCCTGTTATCAGTTTGTCATCCATTTCCTATTGCAATATTACTAGCTTGTTATTAATGTAATTTAGGCAATTTATTCCTCAGGGGCATCAGACACTTTATTTTTCGGTGAAGTCATGAAATATAAAGGTGATTGCTAGCAGCAACCTCTTCATTAGTTAGATTTATTTAACGTGGAATTATTTAGATGACTTTTTTTACTACTTCAGAGATTGTGCATATTATTTACTGATAATGGTGAACTGTAGAAGTTTGACTAGACTTTTATGATGGAAATGTTCTGAAATGGGCAGTTTTGTTTCATTGTTTACTGGAAAAATGTTCAAAGCAATAGGAAGGTGTATCAAAGAGCATATGTATGTTTCATATGCAAGGGGCCTATGATTTAAAAGCAGCCCAGAATTAATTTTTATCTGCCACAGGTAAAATGTATTTTTCTTTGAATGTGGGTTTTAATGTTTCAATGAATGTGAGTTTCAAGGGCAGAGAAGTTTTAATGCCAAGTTTGTTTAGCAGATGTCTTAGTGTTTGTGCTGTAAAATGCAAAATAAAACTTTCAAATGAAGTTCAAATCATCATAGAAGTAAATCAGTATGTACATTAGTGTATTAGTGTTTATGGTAAATGGAGTGAAATGGCAAAGTAATGGATCATTGGAATGGCTGCAGGGGTTTTCGACCATGGTTTTGTGAGGGGGAAGGGCGGCAAACTCAGACAGCCCCAGCTGAACTATACCTCCCAACTGTCCAGATTTTCAAAGAATGAATAGATTTTTTGCTTCTTATTTTTGGTTTATTCCTCAATTTGTGGTTTTCTGGCAAATGATTTAGGAATTAAGTCACTAAATAATGACACACTAGTTTCAGACTTTATAACCTTCAGAAAATGCATGCTAAAATAAGACCTGTTCTATCAACTGTCCCAGTTTATACAAGAGCAATTTTTAGTACTGTTTATATGTTCCCTCAATATATTTGGCCTTGTCCAGATTTATTGCATTAACAGGTTGAGAGGTACATGCAAATAAATTGCTTTATAGAATTAGGCATAGCCAAACCTCAACTGTCCCTGATTTTGGCTCAAAATGTTGCTCTTCCCCTAATGATCCCGCCACAAAATAGCAATTTTGGAAGAAAAAATAGAGGGTTTACTTTACTTTTATAAATAACTGTAATGATCAGAGTTATACATTACTTTTATTTCAGAAATGCATGTAGATTCTCTAATTTTGTCAGCTGCTCTAAGTTAACTGTGCTCATATTAAAATGGTGTCCCTCCTTTGACAGATTCCCAGCTGTATTGTCTGGCAGTTTTATATTTTTGCATCACATTTTTGGTCCGTTTTTCATAAAATTGCAGTTTTCTGGCAAATTAGTGGCAAATTGTTAAAGACTGAAGTTAGAAAATAATGCAGACATTTCAGTTTCAGATTTCATACTTTTCAGAAAATTTGATGCAAGACCTACTACTATTCTATTATCTTTCTAAGTTTATAAGAGTAATATTTAAAAAAAATGTCCTTATTTTTGGGCCTTTGCCTCAGTTTTATTTATGAGTTTGTTGCTGTAAGAGGTTGAGAGGTGTGTGTGTGTGTGTGTGTGTGTGTGTGTGTGTGTGTGTGTGTGTGTGTGTGTGTGGTAGGTGGCATACCCCACAACTGTCCACATTTTGCAGAATGTCCAGATTTTTGCCCCATATTTTTTGTCTGTTCCTCATAAATTTTGTGATTTTCTAGAAAATCATTGAAGGCTGAAGTTGCTAAATAATGACAGACATTTGAGCTTCATGTCCTTTAGAAAAATTCATACTAGCACAAATCCTGTTATTCTAGCAACTTTCTAAGTTCACGAGAACATTATTTAATATCTGTCCCTGTTTATTTTAGGCTTTGTCCATATTTCTTGCACTAAGAGGTAGGTAGGGGGGTGTGTGTGAATGAAACATCCTAGTTAGTGGTAGCAGGTGGTTAGTAATTTACTCAAGCTCAAAACCTGTACCTTAGTTACAGAAAACAAAAGCATAAAGTCTCTACCCCAACTACCATGCTGCATTTTTCAAAGAACTGACATTTCAGGTTAATTTTCAATTCAAGGAACCGAGTTTGAGTGAATTTATATTATATTACTGAAGAGGCATTACAGCAAATGCCTCTTCATCGACACTAAAAGAGCGAACCGTGAATTACGAGAATGGCCGTAGCTTGGCTGGGGAGGGGGGTAGCAGTTTGAGAGCTGTCAATACAAATATGAAAATCCTAGCTACACCCCTGCTCTCTCATACCATATTAGTTTGCTTGAGAATTAACTGTCTGTCAGTAAACATGAGGCAATTTTTACATTTTCACAGGATGCCCATATCCACCAAGCTGTTAACGGGGATAGTAGGAAAGTTCATATTCATAGCAATATACCTTTTTATTGATTAGACAGTTGAAGTGATAAGATAAAGTAATGTGAGGAGTATCAGGTTTGCATCTCTCTGGACAGTGCTTATCACTGCAAAATAATTATCCTGGGAGCCAATAGACTGGTGAAATTTCAAACTGCTTTTACAGGAAACTGGTCAGCTCAAAGTGTCTGCATCTATACAGAACACTGCCAAACAATTGAGGGGAAACTAATAAGTAGACCCTGATGATTTATAAATGAAATATTTAAGGAAATATTCTGAAGTCAGGTTAGACAGGAGCAAATCAAGCAGTACTTACTGAAAAGCAAGAATTAGCTGGTCAAGAATGAAGGAAAAGGGGATTTTCCTGATTGGCTGCTGCCTGGCTAGTACAAGTGTGGGTCTCATCACAGCTCCATGCTACTGGGATACAATGCTCCTTTGCTTCTTCTCTCACCAAAAGCAAAACAGTAGCACCAATCCCAAGATGAGAAGCAAACCACAGGCTCTTTGGTGATCAACAGTCTTGCCACAGATGATGCAACAGTCTGTAGACTTCTTGTAGCCTTTTCCTTGTAGGCGCCTTGAATAGCAACCAGACCGATCAGGAAAGTCAAACAGAGACACTGATTGCCTAATCAGAAACAGACAGGAATCAATGCACTCTGCTCCTTCTCTCATCAGGAGACAAATATAAGCACAAATTTGAAACTGACACCTATGAAGCAGTTATTAGGCTTTTCAGAGATCAGCACTCTCCAGGAAATGACATCCCTATGCTCCTTCTTTCACCAATAGAAAAACAGAAGCACTAATCCCAAGATGACTACTGAGATGCAGAATGTGGGCTCTCCAATAATTGGCCTTGCAAAAGATGTTGCATATTTTAAAGGTAATATGGAAAAATGTGTCAATATCCTAATAGTTGCAGTGTGCACTAAGCAGTTAGATATGAATGAGGGGGTAACGTAAGCTTTATCTAACAAAGTGGAGTGATACTAAGATAGATTGGAAGAGGATGGGCACTTTGTTTTCTGTATGTATGGAGTACAATGGGACAGCTAATACATTTTTGTAGCTGAAGGGGAATGATTTCATAGAATAATAATTTTATGCTTACTCACAATAGCCAGTGAAAGAGGTGAGGAAAGGAAATATTTGATCAAATTATCATAAGGGGAGGCAACTAGAAAGACAGTTGAGTTTAAAAACACAATAGCACTAGGGAGGGTGGGAGAAAACTTGAGTTCCGTGTGACTCACAAGAGACACAGCTTTGTGTCTTTCCTAGTAAAAATATGCAATTAAAAGCAGAACACTGCGTCAAGAAAATAAATCACAACGTGCAAAACAGGAAAAGGCAATGACAATATACAAAAGACAAGAACGAAAAAACAAACTAATTTTCCATTACAGCAAGCTGTGGCAGAGTTTGAGTGTGCTTTTCAAGCATTTTTTTACTGTAACTAGTTGTACATGAAGCAGATAAAGCTCCATGCAATACTTCTTCTTTTGGCTTTTCCCAGTTAGGGGTCACCACAGCGGAACACCTGTCTGCTCATGATTGGCAGTGGAGTTTTACAGTGTCAAGTTGCCAGCCCAGCGCCCAACCTTCCATAGAAGGCACACACACTCACACACTCACACTTAGGGCCAATTTGGAGTGTCCAATCCACCTACAGCATGTATTTTTGATGTGGGAGGAAACCGGAGCACTTGGAGGAAACCCACGCAACCACAGGGAGGACATGCAGACTCCGCACAGAAGGCACCCCAGCTGAGGATCGCACCAAAGAACCTCTTGCTGTGACATGGCAACGCTAACCGCTGCACCACCACGGCTGCCCAGATAAAGCTCAGTGCAATGCAAAAAAATTATAATTGGGTCACTGATCCTAACCTAATATTATGTGTACTTGACATGGATGCAAATTCACCTCTCGAGTTTCGCTGTCAAGGTTAATTTCTTGGCATCCAAGGATTGAACACATTATACGTCGGTTAGCATTAGCAACCCGATCATAATCCTCTATATGCAATGACCATCATAGTAACTTTAATAATGTTGCTCATTTCCATCTCATTATACATTAATTTGCATGCTATGCAGGCCATGATCCTTTGTGGCCTTGTACAACTATGCTAACTATATCTCTAATCTGACCACACTAAACATGTTGCCACTTGTCTCAGAATTTCACCTGTCACATTACACTTTTTATTTCTGAATGTGACAGTGAATTTCCTTTAAAACTGTTTGTCCCTTTTTCCTTTTGCTACCTTTTGGTTCCTTTTTAAAGGTCTTTAGATTGGAATTTTTTATCCCAACAATTGCTTAATTTCAAGACTCAGATTTAATGTTCTTTTCTTTGTAGTGCAGTATACGTTGTTTCTTATTTTTCCAGACTTTTAACTCATATCTCTTAATTTTATATATATATATACCTTGATTATTTCTGTGTTGCTTCTAGATTTTTGAAACAATATCATGTTTGTCCACCAAGAAGCTTTTATCTTCATTTTACTGTCTTTAAATCATCCGTAGTGTCCTCAGTATATCTTTAGGTGGTCCTTCTGTTTCTGCCATTTATAGGTATCTTTTCCATTCGTGGTGCCTTCAGTTCAGAAATTTCAGAATATTATCAGAAACTTCCACTAGCTTATAGTTAGGTATTTAGACCCTCTGTTCATTTCTAACATTTGAATAGCAAAATGTTACTTTTCTGTCTGCTTTGCGTGCAGCGGAACATGCTACTAATTTTGTTTTTATAGACTACTTTGTCAGCTTCTCGTTAACACCTATAGCTTCTCCAAGCCTTACTGATTTTTTTTTCTGCAGTTCTTGAAAGAGCCATGCAGAATGTAATTTGGTTTAATCAGATTAATTTTTATGCAACAAAACTAGTCTTCCAGACAACTACTTGAATTTCAATCAGTTAGTTATAGTGAATTTACAAGGTTATTTCAGTTTCATTTTTCTTGCAACGTGTTGCTGATTTATTTAAATAAATATGTGTTATTCTAATGCGTTTCTCTAGCTGATCTGAAAGCTCTAAAATTTGTTTCTTCACATCAGCAGTAACAATACCTCACAAACTCCTAGTATTAAAAATAACAGCACTGGCCTTTAAAAGCATAGCAGTGGGTCAGAAATTGGAGCGCTTTATTAGTTTTCACAATAGAAGATCCTCATATAATAGGCCATATATAGTTAGTGGCAGTTGTGAAAAACTGAAAGGCTGCCAGCCCAGCTAGATAGAATTTTGTAGATAATTCTAGTGTCATTGTAAATATTAATATAATCCACAGGCTGTTTTACATAAATGTAAGAAAAATTATGTTATATGTTCTGAACTTCAAGAATGTAACCACAGTGCACCCTGCTGGAAGAAAACTGATAAAGTAAAGCATTGTATGACTGTTTGATCTCAAAGCTCAGAGACAGGTAACATGTAAAATGTCTTTTATTGCTGTGGCTTCCTGCAGGTGCAAGATTACAAAGATATGTTAAACTCTGAGTTTCTGTTAGCCTGGGAACCAGAGAAGTGTCAAGAATGATGTAATCTAAAATGAGTCAGCAGTGATGTATTACCAATTTAAGACATCTCAGAGAGAAAGAGATAGCATTTTGCATTTATCTTCAGAAATGACAACATCACCAGCACTTGCTTGCTCTGTATATATGTAAGAAGGATCTTAGACTTTAGTATTTCTCTTAGAAATAGATAGAAAATAGTAAGATTAGACTAGCTGTTTTCTATATTTATGTCAGACTATTCTTCAGTATTATTTTAAACATTTTCCTCTGATCTCTGAACTCTTGACTAACACTGTGTTGAATTTAGGAGATTTGTCTTGTGTTTTTATTATTTATTATTAAATATTTTTAAACCTTTCAACCGTGGCTGTTTTGTTCATAGTTTTTTCATAGTTCATAGTTTTAGTACTAAGCTAACTGCCCTTGCGAGCCATTTTAAGCTTAGCCAATTATCCCTTGTGAGACTCAAACCCTGCACCTTGTGTTTCTAAGGCAAACACCTTAGCCATTAAGCCACCCTGTAGAGATAATTTAGGCTCTAGAGTACTTGCATGTATTGACTGCTACTGTCCAAGCCACTCAAATAGCCTTAAAAGTTCTGGTCACACTAATTGGATAACAGTATTATTGCACAGTAAAACTGGTCACCCTTTGGGAAGGGCCTTGTAGTAGCTGTGGATTGCTACCTTATAGCCTGGGCAGAAGGGACATACCTAGTGAACCTGTGCCAGCCTTCCCCAGGAGTGTCTGTGTGTTTGTATGTAAATTATATCTCAAAGTGTGTGTGTGTGTGTGTGTGTGTGTGTGTGTGTGTGTGTGTGTGTGTGTGTGTGTGTGTGTGTGTGTGTGTGTGTGTGTCAGCTACTTGGGCAGGGACATGAAGCACTGGTTGGACAGAGGGAGTGCTGGGAGGACTTGGCTTGGAACTCTGGCTAAGGACTCAACTCTATAGCTGTGCCAGTGGGGAGTCTTATTAGGGATCTGAATAGGAAAGGGAGAAACCAGTCTCAGACTGAATGTGGTCTCTGTGTGCTCTTAAGGGTAACTGTACTTTACTGTGCATGAACTTGTTATCCTTCCCAATGTGCTCGCCCCTCACTGATGCTAGTGGTGAGGATTGAGGCTCCTTGATTACTGGGCCAGTGCATGGGCATCACAGTAGTATATCTTTGAATAGGTTTAGTTTGCTTATTTAATAAAGTATGTACTCATAAACAGGTCTGACTTTATGAGGAACACCATAACTCTAGGAGGAAAAAGGCTAAAACTGAAGGCCAGTATGATGGTACCACAGTTGTTTACTTAAATTATAACAGTTGAGCTATATTATTGCAACTTCTTAGAATCACGGCTGTAAATCACATTATTTCCATTAAGCATTGTTGTCTCAGTCATGAAATATTTTCCTTTTACTCTGTCTCTTTCCTCATCTATTATTTGGTAATACTTTTTATAGAATGTATTTTATTGAAGTTTATTGGTTACCAGTATGTCTGAATTATGTTTTTGTATCATGTCCTGTGGTTCTGAAATCTGTTGAGCTCCTATAGGCCTGCATATAATTATAATATGTGTGATATAGCAATACTGCATTAAGATAAACTTACATCACTGCCATTTGAAGAAATATTGTATCCCATAATGCATAGAGTCTAATGCAAGATGCCAATCTATTAATAATCAGTGAACTGTTAACATAATTCTTGGTGTGCTGCCATTTTTATTGCAAATGCTGGTAGGTGATATCCTGATGGTATTGACACTGCCATTCAACATGACAGGGTAATCAGAGGTGGGCATCATGACAACTTCTGAATGGTACTTGTTTGAATTTTACCTTTGTGTGTTTGAAGTTAGTTGTTTTATGAATACATCTATGTTCATGTTGTCTGTGCTTTGTTTTTTCCTTTCAAAAGCTGTTGGCAAGGAAAATATCCTCCTGAGCTTATTTCCTATTACTTTTTTCAGCCCTGAAGCTTCCCTGACAGCCTTTGGGCCTAACACCCATATCACTGTGTGAGCAGTACAGTGCAGTATCACCATGCTATTTTGTGCACGAGGTGGTTGAAGGAGACTGTACTGAGCTCTCAGGCACCTTGCCTGCAAATAGAAGCCTCCAAGGAGGACCACAATCACAAACAAGGTATCCAAGCCAAAACAGATGTCAGGTAGTTTCTCTCAGCCTGGGCTGAGTGACACCTCACCCCAGGCTCTCCCAGAGGAACTTCTTATGTTAACCCAGGATTTTATGGAGTTTTTAAAATCCAAATAGCCACTCTCTGGGACACTTTCAGTGTAAAAGCAAACCTCTTCAAAAAGGAGAAAGGAGGTCTCAACCCAGATGGATTTTTATACCTGAGACATCAGAGACGGAGGTGGGAGATTTGGCATATGTTGACCAAATCTCTTCCTTCTAGCCTAAAGTTAGACACCAAGGACACATGCACTCCATTTTAGCTCCATAAGATATCAGTTGGGGATACCATTTATTAAATAAAGAAGGTCTTTAAATGGAAAAGTCAAGGAATTTTCTCAGTCCCAAATTAGGTGCAGAAATTTTCTAGATTTGCCTAAACCCAAACTGTTGGCCATTCCCATAGTCTTGGAAGTCCTTGATGATGCTCCTTCCGTAACGTTGCACCTTGTCTTAAATAAACCTTTTCTGAAGCACTACCACTACTCAAGACAGCTCAGTTGCACACACACACACACACACACACACACACACACACACACACACACACACACACACACACACACACACACACACACACACACGTGCAATCACACAACACTTAATCTATTCACATACCTAATCTGTCCTTTAACCCTAAAAGCATGCTTGCACACAAACTCCAATACTACCACAAAGCCACTTACTTCAGTTAACCAAGAGGAAGTCACCCAATCTGCCATTTGTGCAAATGGCCTTTCAAAAGAAAACACACTACAGTTCACTTAGTCGCACACTAGTTAGTCTCACACTAGTGTCAGTGAAGTGAACTGTAACCATACACACACACACACACACACACACACACATATATATATATATATATATATATATATATATATATATATATATATGTGTGTGTGTGTGTATATTTTTAGTAGTTTAGCAAATGTAGGAGGGAAGTCTGTATTATCCCAAATCTGAAAGATTGAAAGGAATCTGTTCAGCATTTAGATTCACTATCATTAAAGGAGACTTAGTGGCACTGATGGCTTTAGCAAGAAAATGCTTTTAATTATGTTATCAGATATCTGCTGTCCACACATAAGCCCACACTGATCTAAATAAACCCAACTAAGAACTAAATGGGCAACTTTACAAGTCATTAGTGCCATAACAAGATGTTTGTCAGTTAGCAAAGTGGAGTAAGGCTATGAGTAGCTAATGAGTGTCATCCATTATGCACTCCAGAGTTTGATTCATTTAGGTTCTATGTGCCTACTGTATGATTCAGAAAGTCACGTAGTCAGGCAGTGCTTCCAATTCACACCTAACGTGTGTCTAGTTTAGTTAATGCATTAATACAATTAAAAATAGATACAATTATCATGGATGAGAACATAAAAAGTCTGTATGAGGATGGCAGTTCAGAATCTTTGCCCTCTTTTAGAATAACTGCTGGTACTGTTTCCTTCCAAGAAGCTGGATACTGGCCTAGTATTCAAGACTGTGCTCATCAAAATTAAGAGTTCTGGGAGCATAATTTCTTCACAGATGTGATATAAATCCAGTTGAAGACTGTCTACCCCAATTGTATTTTTACCTGAATCCTCTTTATGCATTCCCATTCATCTGTTGTAATGGGCTGCTGTAGCAATGCACTACACCCTGTGTTAAAATGGGCAACCAATAGCCATCTACAAAAGCCTGTATTTCTGAAATGGGACATACATTAGTCTGGAATTCCTGACATAACTTGGCATAGTACAGTCTATAGCCTTCCCTAATCCAATCAGGGTCCCTTTTGGCATTCTAGAACAGGAACCAATCCTTCCCATTCTTTCCTGCTTTAAGTGGGCTGCTAGTGTTTTTGGTTCTTCAATAAATTTCCACAGTACTTTAACTTCAATCCATTCAAGGTAAATGTAAACCTGTTGGATTGACATTAAGTGCTGATCTGTCCAAAATAAAAGAGGCTAGCAACCACAGTTTCTCCTTCTTCCTAGACTACTTATTTAATAAGAGTTTAGTAAAACTTGTATAGCATTCCATTTATCTCAGTGATACTTTTCATATCAATTAATCCCTTCCTAACCATTACTAAAACTAGAGGAAGAGCCAGTCTCAAAATTATATGTCACAGATAGGTAAAGAACCTCTAATGCTATACAGATGATGCTATTTTTTTTTTCTTAAAACTAATCCAAGTGGAACATAATCCAAAAAGAAACTGGCAAATTCATCAAGTCCAAAAATAGAAAAACATGTCATTGGGTAATATGGTCCTTGTCTGATGTACAGTATGCTTTGGGGCTGTCAAAAAATAAGCACATCTCTTAGCACAGTTCAACTCTCACTGAAGCACAATACCATCCAGGAGATCCATTAACTTCCAATAAATAAAAAAAACATATATATCAAACAGGATTCCCTACCTTTCCTCAGCTTATTGTGTCATAATGCTGCCCATCAGTATTATAATCCCCCACTATAACCAGGAGAACTCACAGCTCAAACAATGCCAAAGTGTTCATCATCATATTTTTAAACTCACCAAGAGGAATACCTGGTTGCAGATGTAGAACTCAGTGAACGCTCACTGCTCCAGTATATAAATACATCTGACCTTTAGGTCACTACGTTTCCCTTAGATAACAGTTTAGTCTTGGATCAGTCAGTATATTCTCAATCTGAAGTAGGCAATCATCAAAACAGCCAAATTAATTCCTCCCAAATTCTGAATCATAGCTGTCCAGCTAACTTCTCCAGAAAGAGGAACATTCCATGTCATAATGTGGAACAAATGAGCAAAATGTGGAGCAAGTGCTAATGACTTATTAACAACTTGAGAAAATGCTATGGATGGTTAAACAATCAACTGTGTACTTTCTTATGTTGTGACAGGCTGCTTTAGCAATGACTTCCATCATATGTTAAAAACGGGAACCACATACCTTCTACAAAAGCCTGCATTTGTGACAGGAGCCATATATTATTCCATTATTCTTGCTCTGATTCAGCATCGTAGTTACAAAAGTCTTAACAAAGAATGTGTGATAGATCCTTTCAATGAGAACTGCATGGAACATGGACTTATGACTCAAAATGAAGAACATTCCTTATAATGAGATACATTTGCTAGGTAACTCCTGAATAATGAGATACAATTGACAAGTATGTCCTGAATAAGAAGAATAGTAAAATGCTTTGTAGCTCAACTTGAAAGGTTTTCATGTTCTAAACTTAGCTTGTCTCCTGCAAGCAAGTGGTTCAAGGAGGCTGTCTCTTTATCTTAGTAGCAGTAAAGGAGGGGTTGGCATAATGGTTAAGGTCTTTACCTCATTGCTGAAAAGTATAGAGTTTAATTCTGACCTTCTGTTATTGTCTGTTGGTATTAGAGAGATCAATTTTATTCCAAAATAAACAAAAGCACCATTTATAGCACATTATAAAGGAGAAAGCAATTGCCAATAAACGCATCTCTTAATTCCTCCTCTATGCCCTGCCATAAACAGGGAATCCAGCAATGCATCCCACGCATCAGCACATCCTGCTGCAACCATAATTCTAGTTTGAATTAAATTTAGTAACAGGTCAAAACAATCAACCAGTAGACTCACTTACCTGACCCTGATTACAAACGACAATACACAGTATAAAACCTACTTTCAAGTTTTCATTTTGAAAAAAATAATACTATTATATGTCATACTTTTGTATAAAAGACTAATTAATGCAGCCATTAATGTGTAACAAAGGATCAATACTTTAAATAGATTTGACTACAAAGTAAAATAACAAAACTATTACTAAGTTATTACAGTATCTGTCTGTTTCTTAATCCTTATTTGTACTTCCAAGGATATGATGCATTACTACTTATATGATACCCAGGAAGTTTGATCATGAACTTGCATTTGTTCTCTCATATGAAAATATGAAATATTCCTGAAATATTCCTGGTAATCCTTCAGATCTTCATCACCACAGTCAGAGAAGTAAGTTATGTCCAGTAATGAAGAACAAATTTGGTAACACTTAATGGTTCCTGGAATCCACACTGTCAACAATAAATACAAGTAGTCTTGCTAGCTGTATAAAATTCCAATCTATATCTTAAGGAGTGTATATGAAAAATAAACAAAAATAAAACTAAAGTTAAAGAGAATGAGAAACAAGAACAAATCCAGTACTCGCCACATACCACATACACACATATGCAAGGAATAAAAAAGGGAGAAAAAGGCAAGGCCCTCTCTTCATGGCATCCGAGGGCTGACACAGGCATTAAATAAAAAGGAATATCTGGCAAACTCCCCTCATGTTATTCCCCTTCAAAGGTTTATTTTTTTATTTTATTTGTTTATTTATTTATTTTTACTTTAATTGGGTGGGGTAGTGGGTTAAGTCAAGGGAACCCAATGTAGATACAGCCCAGGAGTCAAAGCATTACAAGTGAAGAACACAGAAGCACAGTTTAATACAGTATAGTAGTATAAGGGGATAACAGATTAGAGTTACAAGCACAAACAATTGAGGTAGCAAGACCTTCCCCAAGATTTAATAAATTCTGTGTAGGCATAGTGTAGAGCCTACACGGAATGCTACCATGTCCATGTACATGGTTTCTCTTCGGCAGCTCGCCATGCATACTAATGATGATGCGCTGCTGAGTGAGAGCCATGGAACACTGTAACTGAATCAGTGTAGGGAGTGTGGTGTTAACTGTATCTGCCGATGAGTAACACACACTCCCTGCACTGTCCAATTGCTTTATATTAAAGTAAATTTTAAAATTTTTTTAAAAAATCACGTTTGTGCGGCATGACACAGAGTGCAGCAATTGACACATGCCAGACATCTTAAATTAGAAACTGAATCCATTTAATTATTGACTTAAAGGTCAAGATTAAGCATTGCTGATTGGATTTGCACA
The DNA here is from genome assembly GCF_019279795.1 of Protopterus annectens. Taxonomy (NCBI): domain Eukaryota; kingdom Metazoa; phylum Chordata; order Ceratodontiformes; family Protopteridae; genus Protopterus; species Protopterus annectens. The sequence continues at coordinate 519,720,872 of NC_056736.1, forward strand.
GTGAGTTATGGTACTTAGCAGTGCTTAAAGGAATCTCAGAGGTATATATAAAGGTATAGGAGAATTTCACATATCTACATCGATAAGTGGGTAGCTTTAGAACTTCCTGTGCAGTAGGTGGAGGGTTTGAATACATAGAAGGAAAATGAGCATTTATTTTGGAAATAAAAATTATGCCAATTGTTATTAAATACTGGTCCTCTGCACTCAGCTAAGCTCTGCTAAGACATGCTAAGACCTAAGTATTGCATAAACATGATACTGTTGAAAATGTTTATGCACTGTTTGGCACCGCTTGGCTAGTTTGTGCACTGCTAAGCATGGAGAGCTCTGTGAGTTTTCACACTGTTCAGCTCAGCTATGTTGGTTTGTGAGCTGCTAAGTGACACAGCACTTTTTTAAATGTTGCCAGTGGCATTTAATGGTGGGAAAACAGGCTAGCTCACTAGGTGGGAATGGAGCATAATTAGTTGGAGTTCTATATGTGTAGTGACTATGGCTGGGGTTGGAGATAGTGTGCACTTCTGGGCACAGTGGTGGAGCATTCAGGAGTTCAGGGTCATGGTTGGACTCCTGGTGGAAAACCATGATGACCAGCTGTTGCAGGGGGAGTTCCAGGGCTCAGAATGCAAGACAGTGGTCTGGGACCAGCTGACATGTGAGCTGTCCAGTGAGATAGGTATCACCCGCACAGGTGAGCAGGTGTGTCAACACTATGATGACCTGAAGCTTTGGAAGGGGGACCTCTTGGCCACCTGGGTCCAAGATGCTTGGGCAGGGAATGCTCCATATGTTTGTAAGTACATTTGCCTCTGCCTGACCATGTCTGCTAAATTGGTAAGCATAATGGTGTGCTTCTCTCTCAACAGCTGCAGAGGAGAGGACCCTCAACATTGAGACACCTGCCGGGCGCTTGACCAGGTTGTGGCATGACTGTGGTGAGTACAGATGTATTTTCCTATATATAGTCAAATAAGCAAGAAAGTAAAGCATTAACCATACTAAAGTATCTGCAAAATGTTTGAAGTGCAATAACTGTGGAATTACAGCTGTATTGCCACACCTGCATAATGACAACTGTTGTACAATAAAAACTCAAAACTATACTACTAAATGCACGATGGTATCATTAATAAACACTGTTGTGCAATAAGTGTGGAATTAGAGCTGTTCTGCAAGAAGTCAGTTATGTGTTGCAATAACACATGAGACAATACCAATAACAGCAAGGTAAATTGTGTACATCAGGATTGTCTTGTTTTAACCACTGCATTTCAGGTATATGTATTCAGGTTGTGAGGTAAGGTGCTGCAGTCAAGTATAACAGTGTAATAGTTGTACACTGCAAATATAATGGCCAATATTATTCACAAAATGCTCTGTCTTCGACAAACAGCAGGTAAGCAAGGTACACGGGTGAAATAGCCAAACCATGATCTGATATTGTTTGGTGACTTCACAAATATTTCAACTCACTAACAATATAGTGCGTGCATCTGTAATCTATTTAGTAATGTATAGGTTACCTAATTTCTCTGTCATGCATAAATTTCATCCATGTGTGTTCAACTGTAACTGCAGTCTAGTATAACAGTAGTACTATTACCAGGTCATATTTTGGCTATAGGTGAAAAGTGACTCAGTAGCTCAATTTGTTAAATGTTGTGTATGAAGTACATTTTGCCAAACACAGATCAGGGTTCAAATCCAGTGCTATGTCGCACTAAATATTACAGAATCAGTCATGTAATGATTACTGAATTTCTCTCCTGAGGAACTACAGGTGAATGGGTGAGGTAGCCCATATTATGAGTAAATAATTTTGTGTTTAGATGTCACAGACTGTTATAATCACTACCAGGAATGTGATGATACAGCATAAAACAAAGGAAATAAGTACAATAATAATACAATAAAATACAAGAAATAAAATGTGTAAACTTGGTATGGCTGTATGCCTGGATTATCTGTTGAAGGTTGGTGCAGTCAATTAATTGATTCAATGCAAATGTTCTCTGCAGTCACTGCAGTTGTGTTCTAACCCCATGCCTGCCAAAAATATTACATTGTTAGTCACATGATGATTACAGATATTCTGTCCACAGGAACTACAGGTAAATGGGTGAAGTAGCTCATATTATGGGTAAATAATTTTGTGTGTTCAGATGTCACAGCATGTTAAAATCACCACTAGGAATGTGATAATACAACATAAAATAAAGGAAATAAGTACAATAATATTAAAATAAAACAAAATAACATAAATAATATGTGTAATCTTGGTTTGGCTGTTGCCTGGAGTGTCTCTTAAAGGTTGCTGCAGTCAATTAATACAGTCAATGCAGATGTCCTCTGCAGTCACTGCTATCGGGTTATATCCTTATGCCTTTCAAGCAAGGCATGATAGTTGTTTACTTTTTGTACTGTACACATACATGACTCTCAAGTGTCACACTGTCATGTAAAGTAATTAGTAGTGTGTAATTCATCTGCCACAGGTTTAACATACAAATGATTATCAATGTTGCAAAGTATCACAACATCAGCATAAAGTATAACTTGGCAGTTACATAGGTCCACCTGATGTGCAAGTCTTCTGTGTAGTTGTGTACCCACAGTTGTTACTGCTTGCCCCATACTGCCCTATGTGGATAGCTTGAGAAGTATGTATGTGCTACAGCACCTATAGCGGACTTGTACACATAAAGAAAGGACAGACCTGTAGAGTAGATAGTAATACTGTTGACAACTTTATATCCTCTAATGGTATTAATGGACTGTATTTCTCTCTCTCCCCACCCATTATATTCATTTATTCATCATTGTTATTCATTGGTTACAGTTTACTATTAACATACATTGTTACATTAAACTGTATTTTGGGGCATGTGTTTTATTATTATGTATTATAATGGTTGCATATTAATGTATCTTTTCGAATTACCAATTCTGTTGCCCTTATGCTTTAACTTCTACTGGCATGCTGTTTGTATTCTGACCATTCTGCTGTTTATTGTTGTGTTTCACATAATATGCATTGGTTTGTAATCAGTTTATTTCCAATGTTCTGGCATGCTGTTATTACTAACAATATTTGGGGAATAACTAACCTATCCATCACCACAGTACATCAGGGTAGGTTGATTCCTCGTAAGCCTCCTACCCTACCTCAGCTGGCCATGGCACTGGTTCCTGGCACGTCTGGGCTCCAGGCCAGTGGTGCCCCCTCTGCTGCTCCTGCACCACCTTTGGGTGGAACTGCCTCAGGGGATAGGGTCTGGTCTCACCCTGGGAGCGGTTGTGGAGGGGCAGTAGTCACCCAATAGCAACTACCAGCCATGGTCCTCAGGATCATCCATTGCAACTATGAACACTGCTAGCACCAGATTGAGGACACACTGGCCAACCTGGTGGGGAAGGCTGGCCCTGGTGCCCAGCCACCAGCACAGCCACCTTCAGGGCAGTGAAGGATTAGTGTGGACTGTCCATGGGTGGGGATGTCAGTCACACTGCTGCTGTCTGGAGGCACATGCATCTCACATTCCACAACTCCGTCCTCACCCAAGGTGTTTACCTCCTCATGTGTCACACACCATCATTGTCTGCTATATTGTTTGTCTTGTCTGTCTGCTCTTGCATCCTCTCCTATCCAAATTACCACCCCACACATATAGTGTCCCTTTCCCAACATTCCACTCTCTCCTGAAAAAAAAATAGGCGCCTGTCCCAGAGAAAAAATATCGTCTCATACAAAGCTCTCCATTTTGCACATACAGGTTCATAGGTTCATAGGTGTGTACTAGGCTAACTGCCCTGAAGCCTTTTTCAAGTCTACCTCATAGAAGTGCCCTGACATTGTGCCATCCAACATTATTTCCCTGTGCCTCTATCAATGAGTTTCACTGGAGTGATCCCCATGGTGAACTTTCTATTTCCCATCAACTCATCAAGATTTCTCTTGAAAAGGGCCAGTGAGGTGCTCTGCTTGACATGTATGGGAAGTCTATTTCAGAGCATTGGCAGTCTCTGGCTTATGAACCTGTCCCTCCAGCATGTTCTTTTGATAGTGGTAATAAGGTTGAGGTCTCTGGAGCATGTGGTGTGGAGAGATTGGGATTTCTTTAGATGTAGCATTTCTAACAGAGCTGGGTCAGACATAGCTTTGTAAGTCAAGCAGAGATTGCATCTTAATAGACAATATGACACAGAGAATAGCTGGAGTTTTTTGATCTGTCCATGTAGGACATGTGATTAAGGCCTTGGATCCTCTTCATGAGATACATTTGTGGCCTCTCCAGCTGTTGCATGTGTCTAGTGAGGTACATGCCAAATGGGGCATTATACTCTATGATTGGTCTAATGAAGGAAGAGTAGAGAGAAATGATGACCCCTTTCTTCTTGGATGCAAAACCCTTGGTAATGAGATGTGCCACACAGAAAGACTTTCTGACTACTTTGGCAATGTGGTGATCAAAGGAAAGGTTGCTCTCAACCTGTGTCCCCAGGTGTCTTATAATGCCTTCAGTGTTCAGTGGGCTCCCATTGATGTGGTAATTGGGAACTGAGTTTTTCCCAAAGGGGATGATGATGCATTTTTGGCATTACTCTTAAGGCCATGATTTTGACACCAGTCATTGGTCTTAGTGAGGCCTTTCTGTAGGATGTCTACATCACTTGGGGAGTTAATAATGGATCCCAGCTTGCAATCATCTGTGAACATGGTTAGACAGAGTACCTCAGTGTTGGCCTGAACTTCTGAGAAGTAGCTAACAAACAGGAAAGGACCCAGGACCGATCCCTGTGGGAATCTACTCATACAAGCGAGCAAAATCAAAGGGTAATGCTACTCAATGCTAGAAGTCTAAACCTCAAAATGCACTCATTCGAGGCACTCCTTAAAATGGAGAACCTTGACATCTGTGCAGTGACAGAGACCTGGTTCAAAGCTCCAGAGAGCACCCCTGCATTACTAGGCTATAATTCATACCACACCTTTCGGCCACCAAACCCAGACCAAAACACTAAAGGTGGAGGCGTGTCCATATTCATTAAGGATATCCACACCTCCAAGCTAGTTGCTCAGCATAATGCATCCGAGATTATCCAAGTTCAACTAACTCTGGGCAAAACTGCAATCCAGATTGTAGCTTGCTACAGACCCCCCACCATGCCCCAGGATTCCAACTCCTCTTTTCTTGATACAATGGAAAATATTAAGGTACAACCCAACACTCTAATAATGGGTGTTTACAACTACCCTACCATTAACTGGGAAAACTACACATGTACCAACTCTTTTGCTCAACGTTTTCTGGAAATCATCAATTCCAACGCCTTGGATCAACTTATCCACACCCCAACCCGGGGCAGCAATATCCTAGACCTGGTCATCACCAACATGGGTGGCCGGTGTTCCACACCAGAGGCCAGTTTCTCGTTGGTCAGATCCAACCACAAGCTAATCACCCTAGACATCCACATCTAATGCTCCCACTCCCCCATTAGGGAAACAGCCATAAAAAATTTCTCCAAAGCCAACTTCATGCTTCTTAAGACAGAGGTGGCAAACTTCACGACACCCATGCAGATGGACAATAGAGGTACGACTGCTGAATCCTACACAAATGCACTTTATAAGTACTTACACGAGTGCATGGATCATGCTATCCCTAACAGAACCAAGATGCTATCCTCCAAAAAAAGGAAGCCAATCTGGTGGTCTTCTGCCATAAACAAACTCTACAACAGAAGAAAGAAACTGTTGCAAAAAAGAGGAAAATCCCACTATTGGAGGAACTCCCTGGTCAGCCTCAGTAAGAAGTTGAGATCCCTCATAAAATCCTCCAAAGCTAGTTATGAAAACAAAATTGCCACTGATTCTAAAGACAACCACAAAGCATTCTATAGCTAGGTCAAGAATCTCAATGGCAACACTCAGATCTGCTCTGAGTTACAGCACAATGACACTAAATATACAGAACCAACTGACATTGCCAACATCCTGACAAATAGGTTCAGTGCTAACTTTACACCCCCTCCCACCCCCTAAAGGGCCCATCTTTATACCGGAAGAATGCAAAGTTCCTGTAATCATGTCTGCACAGGTAAAAACCTCACTCTCCAAAGCCGAGAACACAGCATCCATGGGACCTGACAACATCTCAGGCTGCCTTCTACATGAACTACAGAAAGAACTGGCACCCACCTAAGTACCATGTTCAATCATAGCCTCACCTCAGGCTTTGTGCCCATTGAATGGTGTACCGCAACAGTTATTCCACTCCACAAAGGGGGGGGCCACAACAGACCCCGGGAACTACCGCCCCATTAGCCTGACGAGCCTAGTCTGCAAGGCCATGGAACGTATCATCATGGAACTCATAAACAAAAACATTGGAGATCTCCAAACTCTGGACCCCACACAGTATGAGTTTGTAAAAAGCAGATCATGTCTCCTATACCTGATAGACTTCTTTGAAGTAGTCACCAAAGCCATAGATGAGGGTAAGGTGGTTCACACAGCCTATCTAGATCTCGCCAAGGCATTCAACACCATCCCACACTCTGGAATTATAGATAAACTCACTAAACTATGTATAAATCCCTATGTCACAAGATGGGTTGCCAACTGGCTTACTGACAGAACCCACACTGTGAAAGTAGCAGACTCCAAATCAGACTTCAGACCAGTGACAAGTGGAGTACCACAGGGTTCAGTCCTGGGTCCTCTCCTGTTTGGTATCTACTTCTCTGAAGTACAGGCTAACACAGAAGGTCTTTGGCTAAGTAAATTCGCAGATGACTGCAAACTAGGAGCCATAATCAAAACTCCTAATGATTTGGACATCCTACAAAAGGGCCTCACTGAGACAGATGCCCGGTGTCAAAGACATGGTCTCAAGCTCAATGCCAAAAAGTGCATTGTCATCCCCTTTGGTAAAAACTCTGTACCCATGAACTACCACATAGGCGGTAGTCTACTTAATACTGAAAGTGTGATAAGAGACCTTGGGACACAGGTGGACAGTAGTCTCTCCTTTGATAATCAAATTGCCACAGTGGTCATGAAATCCTCCTACATGGCACACCTCCTCACAAAAGGTTTCTCATCCAGAAAAAAATAGGTCATTGTTCCTCTCTACTCATCACATTATAGAGTGCAATGCCCCTTTTGGTATGTACCTCACAAGACATCTACAACAACTGGAAAGGCCACAAAAATACCTCACAAAGAGGATTACTGGCCTCAAACAGATGCCTTACGCAGACCGTCTCAAAAAACTCCAGCTTTACTCTGTCACATATCGCCTACTCAGAGGCGATCTCTGCCTAACATACCAAGCTATGTCAAATCCAGAGCTGCTGGACATGCTCCACTTAAAGAAATCCCAATCTCTCTTAGCTACACGCTCTAGGGACCTAAACCTTGTCACCACAATAAACAGAACATGCTGGAGGGATAGATTCCTGTCCCAGAGACTTCCCATACTCTGGAACAGACTACCTATCTATGTCAAACAGAGCTCCTCATTAGCACTCTTCAAGAAAACTCTTGATGATTGGATGGGTAATAGGAAATTCACCCTGGGGATCACTTCTGTGGTTCTACTTGACAGGGGCACAGGAAAATAGAACACAACCAGGGATATGTCAGGTCCCATTGAAGCTGCATTCTTAGCCTTGGACAATGCAGCTTTATCCTGTTCTGCAGTAATGCTGGGTGTCTGGCATTCTTCTGGTATTGAGATTGGTTCTTAGGGGGTAAAGAGGGGTAAAGTTTGCATTGAATCTGTCAGCCAGTATGTTGGCAATATCTGTTGTCTCAGTATAGGAGGTACCATTGTGCAGTAACTCAAAGCAAATATGGGTATTGCCATGGAGATTCTTGATATAACTATAGAAGGCTTTGTGGTTGTTTTTAGTGTTTGCCACAATTTTGCCTTCATAGCTGTCTTTGGAGGTTTTGATGAGGGATTTCAATGTTTTGTTGAGGCTAATAAGGGAATTTTTCCAGTTTTGGGACTTCACCTTTTTCTGCAGCAGTTTCTTCCTTCTGTTTTAGAGTTTATTAATGGCATGGGACCACCAGATTGGCTTCCTTTATTTGGAGGAGAGCATCTTGGTTCTGTTGGTTATGGCTAGTTCCATGCATTTATGTATGTGTTCGTACAGTACATTGGTGCATGATTTAGCAGTCATGTATCTATTTTCCACTGGCATGGGTGCCGTGATGTTAGTTACCTCTGTTTTTAGGAGTCCATAGTCAGTTTTGGAGAGGTTTTTCATGGTGGATACCTTTGCAGGGGGTGTGGGCGAGATGTGGATTTCCATGGTGATTAGTTTGTGGTCGGATCTAACCAGGGAGGAATTGACTATTGCTGTAGAGCAACTGTTGCCCATGTTAGTAATAACCAAGTCAAGGATGTTGCTTTCTCTAGTATGGGTAAGAATGAGTTGGTCCAGGGCATTGGAATTGATGAATTTCAGGAAGCATTGTGCCAGTGCATTGGTACATGAGTAGTTTTCCCAGTTGATAAAGGGGTAATTGAAGTCACCTCATATGAGAGTGTTAGACCACATTAGTTGTGTCCACTGGACACAACTAATGTGGTCCATTTAGCTTGACAACACATTTGTGTTGTACTCACCCCTTTCTCTGGGGTTTGAGAGTCCAAATTGATCTACAAATATGTTAAAATGCACAGCTGCTGCTGTACAAGAAATGGAGAGCTATAGTTCTTTCCTTCACCCTTTGTGGACATCCCTGCCTGCCTTTCATCATGGTTTTTCCCCCTACTTGCTCCCATTTCACCACTGTTGTATCACTCCCTTTTTCTTTTCATTTTAATTTTGTAATGTGGGTTTGCACAGAGCTAAGTGAAAAGCTGTGATGCACCGTACTGTGCAAATCCAATTAAATCAGCTTTAATCATCTGATGTGTTTTTCACATGTACAAAATAATCACCTCTGCCGTGTTTCAAACCTGGGACCCTGTTATTTACAGGGTATTGCATTACTCACTACACCACACAAATCTTGATTAAAGCAGATGTTTCCAGCAAAACATACTGATTGCCACTGACAGACTGAAAATTAAATCTAATGGAAAAAAATGGGAATGTAACTGGAACTCTGAAGCAAAAATACACCAATAGATAGCCAAATAAATAATAATGGCAGTAGGTGAGGCCTGGGATAGCAGGTAAATGTTTCCTTTTATCAGCAACATCTTTAAACACACCTGCTAAGGCATTAATGGCAAAGTACATATGTGCAACTGGGACCCTGCTGCAGAAAAAGTGCATTTGAAAGCCATGCAGATACTGATGGAAACAGACAAGGTGTGTCCACAGCCTGTATGTATGCACATATATCTTGCAAATACACCTACTGCAGAACTGATTCAGTAGCTCAGTCTGTTAAATGCCTTGTATACAGTATATTTTGCCACACACAGTCCTGGGTTCGAATTCAGTGTGTTGCACTTTAATTACATTGTTGTGAAGACAGCAACTAATGACTGATTCACGCAATTTTAATTCCCATAGGTTACTGCTACTGAATTATCTGCTACCCAGTTTTGCAAGTCACAGGTCTGCAGGTAGGGGCACACTGTACATATTAGTATAGCCTAACTATATGTCGTCTACTACTCTGTTATTGGCACTGTTGCATAACAGATTTACCTTAAGCACATGCCTCAACTGGACCGTAAAGAGTACCCTTACCCTGGATCTGCTGTAACGACAGGGCTGACATTGCTGCCACAGATACATGTACAGCTTACTGTCCTCCGAAGTGTTCACACTCCTCCGTATGTGTCCTAGGCTGTAGCAGCGGAGCATACACAGCTGTATGTTAAGGTAGCTGCTACAGACCTACCATACCTCCCAACCCTCTAGAGCAAGGAATTCTGACACAACCATACATAAAAGGGGGCAAAGGCCAAGAGATAGGGACATGTTTAACAGTAAGTTAGTAGAATAGCAGCTACTGTATTAGCATGCATATTCTGATTGGTATGAAGCGTGACACTCGCATGTCTCTCTCTCTCCTTACTGAGCTCAACCCACAATGTTTGCCAGTGAACTGCCAGATGACCACAATGTCATGGGACACTTACCACACATATGAGCCAAAACTGTGGGCATACGTCAGAGATCCCTACAGTGGACAGTATTTGTACCTACCCTCTGTGATGCTGTATTCTCCACACCTCAGTAATGTCCATCTCAAAAAACAAGAAAGAGGCCAAGCCCTACATGAAGGCCTTATATATTGTACTGTGGTGCCATGTCATTGAATAATGATAGTGCAGTTCAGCTGTTTTGGATGCAATTAGCAATTCTGAGCCACAGACTGGTGCAGAGGCAATCACCTGTTAATGAGCATTACATTCAAAAGGCAAGCTACTGCTTATGGGGAGCAGGTCTGTATGCGGTTTTAGTCACACAGACAGCATATGTGCAAAGGATTTGCAGAAGAATGCTTCAAAAACAGGAATACATCACTCTACCAGGTATGTACTGCATTTCCCCATATAATGGGATGCAGATGGGAGGATGGAGGTATGGGAAATAGGGATTACAACAGTAGGCTTGTATTAGATCTATGATATTGAAATGTCAGTGATACTCTGCTGTCCAACACCTACAGGCATGCCTCTCAACTTCCCCTGCTTTGAATCACATCTCTGCTCTGTTTCTGTCAATCCCTCCTACAACGGTCGGCTGTTGTAGTAAAGATAGTAGATTACACATAACACACAGTGACACTAAGTAAGGGTGTACACTCCTGTAACATCAAATGATGTACTGTAATTCACCTTCTCCTAGTCTGTCGGTGTCACACATAAATAGTTCTAACATTGTAAAAGTGTCCCAGAATGTCCCTGATGTACTCTGGCTAAGTCCCTGTGTCATTGACATTCATCCCTGTTTGGTTGAGAGCTACGCCTAACAAACCTCTCAACCTCCTACATTAAGAAATCAAGACAAAGTCATAATTAATGGCTGGGCACAAAGGCCCAAGCTCAGAGACAGAGTATACATATTGGCCATACAAAGTATGAATGCGAATAGACTAACAGATATTACTGTAGCATAAGTGTTGTCTGAGGGGTCTGACGTGTGACAGTCAGATTCTATTTTAATTTTCAGACAGCAACGATCAATGATTGGACAACCATTTGTCAGACATTCGCAAGTTTCTGCAGGAAGGACCACATCTATGAGGCAAACATGTTGATATTCTGCAAATATCTGTATAGTTGTGAGGCACAATGCCTACAGGGAACATATACTACAGCAGGCTTGCATTGCTTTCTGTCATTGTGGAACACTGGTGTTGCTGGACTGTCCCCGTTTAGTGGGTTTAATAGCACACTGCTATTAGTCTGACAGTGGCTGTATGACATATTAGTGGGGATTTGCCTGTAGGGGGCACACCACAGTAGACTGCACTGATGGGTGTTGAGACATACAACAGTATCTGTCATGGTACACAGGGACATAACCCAGTATTGCTCCTATCGTGGTGATAGCCACACATGTAATGTGTTGCCAGACTGTGGGGTATGACGTGTGAGGGAGCAGTAGATAGTGCAGGCCAGTATGGGTGTGTATGGTCTGTACATAGTGGGCATCCATCTATCTGGTCCTGTAATGTGTTCCCCCTGTTGTTGTCTTGCAGGAATGATGTACTGCCAGAGACATCCACCATTTCCATCTGCAGAGAATGATGTTATACTGGATGCCCTCAGACTCCACCAGCACATCCTGCTTTCCAGGGTTCACCACAATCATGAACAGTGGGCAGCAATGTGGGGCAACCTTGTGAGGGTGTTAATCAGATTGGCCAATAGGACAGAACCTATGAGCAGGTCCGACACTGGGCCATGGATATGGTCAATGCTGCACATCAAAGGGCAGCTGCTGTTGCTAGGGATTGTGCTGCCACCGATGGAGGGCCTGTGACAGAACAACCACTCTCAACCACTCAGGAATTCCTTGTGAACCTAAGATCAACCAACTACTCCAAGGCATCCATCACACCAGACATCCTGGAGATGGCTGTTACAGCATCCACAGCAGAGGAGCATCCAGGTAAGCTATTGTGGCAGGCTCTACATACCAGTACATGGGTGTCAGATCTATCTGCATTGGGGGAGTTGGGTTTTATGCACAGTTATGCACACATACTCAGAATGTCAGCAATATAGCCACTATCACATTAGCTACTCTACATGTGGATATACACACATATTACCTTGTAATACTGCAACATTTGGTATTGGTGACAATACCTCTCCATCACCTTTTCACAGATCCATCAGGTATGGTCAGAGTCCATGGTCCTGTACCTGGTAAGTGTGATACTGTTGTTTTACAGATCATATATCCCCTATGAAAGTTAAGGGCTGCTATTGTGCCTTATGCCAACTGTTGTGCTTAGTCAGAGTAGAATAGTTGTATGTTCCATTTCAGAGCAGTTAACTGCATTGCCTAGATTAGGGAATCACAGATGTGTATTTCTACAAACAGTAACATGTTTGCGCTTATAGTTATGAGCAACTACACAGCCTGCTATACATGAGGCAATTACTCCAAGATCATAGGATCATAGGAAATTACTAGGCTATTGGCCCTGAGTCCCTTATTAGCCTAGCCAAGAGTTTAGCCCATGCATAGACAAATCAGCACCCGATGCCCCTGTCCAGCAGGGACACAGGTGGAATCCCAGGGATGTATCTTCTATTTCCCATCCAGCTGTCCAGATTGAGCTTAAAAGGGGGTAAAAAGGTACTCTAGTTGCCGTGAAGAGGGAGTCTATTCCATAGATGGGGGAGTTTCTGGGACACAAATCTGTCCTGCCAGCAAGTCCTATTGATGTCACAGACAGGTTGAGGCCACGTGTCTGGGTTACTCGAGTGGAGCTTGACTTGCGGATAAGCAGCAGTCCTATCAAGTCGAGGTCCGAGGTTGCCTTGTATGCCAGAGGTCACCTCTGTGGAGTCTGTATGAAACAGAGTAGAGGGATAGGGCTTTTAGCCTATCTGTGTATGGTAGATTTTTGAGGCCCTGAATTCTCCTGGTGAGGAACCTCTGTGGTCTCTCCAGCTGCCGCATGTGCTTTGTGAGGTACATGCCGATAGGGGCATTGTACTCAATAATGGGCCTTATAAGGGAGGAATACAGGGATGTTATGACCTCCTTGTCCCTGGATGAGATACCTTTACTTATGAGGTGGGCCATGTAGAAAGCTTTCAATACAATGGAAGCAACATGGTGGTCAAAAGTCAGGCTGCTATCAATCTGAGTGATCAAATCCCTCATGACTGACTGCATGCTTAGAACGTTGTTATTAATGTGATAATTTGTGGGGACATCTCTCTCCCCAAAGGGGATGATGGTGCATTTTTTTGTATTCAGCTTGAGGCCATGTTTCTGGTACCAGTCATTTGTTTGGGTGAGACCCTCTTAGAGGATGTCCACGTCACTAGTAAAATTGATGACAGCTCCTAACTTGCAGTCATCTGCAAACTTGGTCAGCCATAGCCCACTGGTTTTGGCCTGTACCTTAGAAAAGTATATCCCAAATAACAGAGACCCCAAGACAGAACCCTGGGCTATGCCACTCGATATGCATCTACTGTTTGAGGTGGCTTCCCCTATTTTGACTAGGTGGGTTCTATCAGTGAGACAGCTACCCATCTGGTAACATATGGATTGATGCCTAGTTGAGAGTGTTTATCTATTATGCCCAAGTGGGGAATATTGTCAAAGACTTTGACCAGGTCAAGGTAGGTGGTGTACACTGTCTTCCCCTTCCATGGCTTTGGTGGCTGTCTCAAAAACGTCGACCAAATTTAACAGACATGACCTTCCCTTGATGAAGCCAAACTGTGTGGGATCAAGTATTTGGAGGTTGCCAATGTCCTTGTTAATAAGGTCCATGATAATCCATTCCATGGGCTTGCAAATCAGGCTAGTTAAGCTGATGGGTCTATAATTTTCCAGATCAGTGGATGCTCCACCTTTGTGTAAAGGGATGACAGTGGCTGTCTTCCGCTCAGCTGGGAAAAAAACAGTACTCATGTTTTGGTTGAATAGGTCACCTAATGCTGCAAGTTCCTGCCTGAGTTCATGTAGGATGCAGCCTGGGATGTTATCAGGTCCCATGGAGGCTGTATTTTTTGCCTTTGAGATAGCAGTGATGACATGATCCTTAGATATAAGGAGAAAGGGGCAGGTACTGGGAATGTCCTGATTTACTGATGGGGGGACAGAGGGGTGATTTTTGCTGAATCTGTTAGCCAGCAAGTTTGCTACATCTACGGCATTTGTATATGTGGTGTCCTTGACCAGCAGTTCTGAACAGATCTGGGTGCTACTTTTGAGATTACGGACATATGTGAAGAAGCTGCCTGTTCAAACACAATAGGGAGATGGTACATACATGAGGCAGTGATACTACAACTGACATATCATTCTCAATATAGGTCTACTTGGGTTTTATGTGTAGTTCTATCACATACAATATCATACTGCATACCTCACAGGTGTATTGTACCGGCAATGATAACGGGATGTTGGTAACATACATGTTTTAAAACACCTGACTTGTCTGTGTATGTTGTTGTAAGCATGTTGTACAAGGGATCAGTGATGAGAAGATGTGGGAAGTAATGCAGTTTTGGATCTTCATCTGTATGAGTCTGTGGATTACCATACATAATAGTGCAGGTGGTAATGTATTGCTTTTGTCTTGCATCTCACAGGTGAACAGGGGGGTTGCTGTCTGTCCGTCTCACAACCTGACATTAGTGTCTCATAAAATGTTGATGATGGCAGCCATAGTGAGGCAAAGGTGGGGTTGTTGGGAGCTGAATCTGTCCCAGAGGTTAACATCCCTATTCTGCCCCCATTGCCTCCACACACAGTCAGTAGGCCCACACATACTCAGTCACTAGAGGCCACAGATATTGGACAGTCAGAGGGTGGTGACACAGAACAGCACAGTGTGAGAACGATGGTGTCAGTGAGTGTAGACAATGGCCATAGCCAGAAAGCTGGTGAGGTCCCACACAGGCAGAATGACAGGGGTGCTCAAAGGAGGACTACTGCCCATCCACCTCTTGTTGCAGGTGTCACATCATGGGTCACTTGACACATGTATTGGGCTGTCATGGAGGCACAGGCACGTTCTGAACACAACACCAGATGGATGCTTAGGGTTATGGATTTCACTGATGTAGTGGACAGATGGTGGGCAGAGACAGTGTCTGTTTTTGACCATACATTGTCTATGCTGGAACGTCTGGTTGGAGTCAGCCATCTAACACATGGATGTAGGTCAGCAACACCATATTCTGAGAGTCCACATCACCTGCACAGTCATGTTCCTGTAGTGACAGTACCTCCAGCATTACAGAGGGAAGTGTGCTGTCCACACCACAACATGGCAGGCCAAGGGCACATGGTCTTTGGTGGTTCTGTGGGGGACACAGGCCCAGCAGACAGCAGTCACCATCAGCTACAGACACCACATCTGACCTTGGGCATGGTGGTACCAGTGCTACTCCTGGTGGAGCCAATTCCCATGTTCATGGCCAGAGACAGCGAACTGTCCATGCTACCACATACACTCCACAACTGTCCAACATACACATGTGTAGGGCTAGCACTGGGCTTGACTGTGTACATGCACACACTCAAACATCACTGTCACATGCAGGTCACCATCAGTCACACATGGCACTTCACCATGGCTCATGTAATCAGCACCCCTTCCTAACTCACACACATGCTGTCAACTGGTTGGTACAGCCTAGGCCTCTGGCAACCCCACACCACACCTTGTGCATGTGATGATACATGTGCCACATCCCTGCCATCCGTGCCATTGATGCAAGGACATGCAAATATGTGTCTGATGCACAGAGTGACTATATTACTTTAGATGCACTTGTACAGTGCAGTATTGTTATGCCATGTCATGTCACAGCAATCTTTGTGTATCTTTGTTGCATGATGTTAGACTGCAAGTAGTGTTACAGAATGACAGGTGTGTCATGGACCTGTGTATGTTTCTGTTTCAGGGGTCACACAAATAAATGGACACACACACACACACACACACACACACACACACACACACACACACACACACACACAGTTGGCTCACGTGAGATTAGAACCCCTACCTATCTAGTATTACACACTATAGCATGCCGTACTTGTTACATTCACCATGGTGTTTATCTGATATTAGATTGTGAGCCAGTGTTCTTAAGGTGGATGACATCAGCAGGCCTTGTAAAGGAAGCCACTGTTGAGGAAAGCAGTCACAGGGCCAAAAAATGAATAACTATTGCACAAATGAGCACGTCTGTACTGCTGCAGGGGATATATCTCCACACACACACACACACACACACACCCACACACACACACACACACACACACACACACACCCACACACACACACACACATACACACACGTTGGCTGATCTGAGATTAGAACCCTACCTATCTACTATTACACACTATAGCTTGCAGTACTTATTGCACTCACCACAGGTTAAGTCTATTGTTTATATGGATGCAGGCACAGTACTTGTGGATTATGCAAAATGATCTTGTGTTACGCAGCATGTGTGGCCTGCAGAGTGATCCTGCTTGATAATGTTATTATATATATTGTCCTAGGAGTTGGATACCTGTTAATACCCCTGCTATTGGTGTACAGTTACCAGTATAGCCATGTGTGGCTAGTTGCAGTTTGGTAGGCGGACATGTGGTTAGGGACAATATGGGCTATCCAAGGCATGCGTTGCAACCATTGCACATTGCATCACCTGCTTGCCGGAGTCTGTCTACAGGATGACATTCTGTTGCGGCCTTGGTCTGTTTCCATCAGACAACCGCTGTGATGTGTAGGAGTGGATAACCCTAGCATTCTGAGTGTATGTAGGAACATTTGTACACCCCCCCCACACACACACACACACACACACACACACAAACACAACACACACATATATATATATGGATTCACTTCAGAAGATCGAATTTCCAAAATCTCGAACTGCAAATAACCGAAACCAAAAGCTCGAGTTTCGGAAACTCGAACTTCTGAAGGAAACCATAAAAAAAAAAACCACAAACTTGCTTTTGCAGGGGCTTGCACCCCCCACACCCCTACTTAAATATACCAACTCCAAGATCGCTACAGTGGGGAGATGGGGAATCTCCGTCTTGCTGTATGCGGAAGCACAAACGGAGATTTCTTACTTCCTGCAAACACCGCAAAACAAATAAAACATTACGTACACACAAGGCGTACAACAATACTTGCCTCTGTGTGCACGTAATGTATTAAGGTAAGTAAAGTCTTATTTCTAAACACTACACACATTCGATTTACTAAAATCTCGATCATATGGTCTCGACCATATAAAATTCGAGATTTCAGTAATTCGATTATGTGAAGTGTTCCCATATATATTTAGATATATATATATATATATATATATATATATATATATATATATATATATATATATATATATATACACATATGTGTATAACAGGAATGTCACCTTAACTGTTGCTTTGTGTACGTTATGTAATTATGTTATGTAGCTATATGTGGATAGTCTTATCTATCACTGTACACATTATATAGCTATATCTTGTTATCATATATTTATGTGCCAATAGTGATAGATAGGGTAATCATGTCTCAGGGGGATAGGGAGAGACAGATATGTATTCATAGCTGTCTGTATGGACAGACGTATCTCCACATAGCAGGTCTTTGGGTGGCAGAGGCAACAGACATGGGCTCATTTTAGCTATGTGTAGGAGCATACCCAGTGTGACTGTCAGTACTTACAAGGTGAGTCATGCCAGAGCTACCTGTACTCAAGTCAGGGAGTTTGTGTGCTGCAGACCATTGGCTGCTGCACCTGTTTCCACAGTCCACCACTTCCCTGATATTCTCCAAAGCATTCCCCAGCTGCTTGTTGAAAGTACAAAATAATTGAATTTAACAATTGGCTAAGCTTCTGGTGTCATTCTAAGGAGATCCAGTATCTGTCTGCCTGGGACAACATGGTCGACAGACCATGATGCTTTGCCAGAGATGGCCTGCACCTGTCGCCCCTGTAATTCAGTATATTTGCTAAGGCTCTTGCCGCCCCTATAGTGCCTTTTTTTAGGCAAGGTTCAAATGACAAATTCACCACCGTAACAGGAACAGGCAAGCAAAAACTGAGGGTAATGCTACTCAATGCTAGAAGTCTAAATCTCAAAGTGCACTCACTTGAGGCACTCCTTAAAATGGAGAACATCGATATCTGTGCAGTGACTGAGACCTGATTCAAGGCTCTAGAGAGCACCCCTGCATTATGAGGCTATAACTCATACCACACCTTTTGATCATCTAACCTGGACCAGAACACCAATCTGGTGTGCCCATATTCATTAAGGATATCCACACCTCTAGCTAGTTGCACAGCATAATACATCCGAGGTTATCCAAGTGCAACTAACTCTGGGCAAAACTGCAATCCAAATTGTAGCTTTCTACAGATCCCCCACCATGCCCCAGGATTCCCACTCCTCTTTTCTTGATATACTGGAAAATATTAGGGTTCAACCAAACACCAAAATAATGGGCGATTTCAACTACCCCACCATTAACTGGGAAAACTACTCATGTACCAACTCCTTCGCTCAACGCTTTCTGAAATTCATACATTCCAATGCCCTGGATCAACTTATCCACACCCCCACCAGAGGCAACAATATCCTAGACCTAGTCATTACCAACATGAGTGACTGGTGTTCCACACCTGAAATCAACTCCTCATTGGTCAGATCCGACCATAAGCTAATCACCCTAGATATCCGCATCCTGACCCCCACCCACCATTAAGGAAACCACGGTAAAAAAAATTCTCCAAAGCCAATTTCATGCTTCTTAAGACAGAAGTGGTGAACTTCATGACACCCATGCATATGGACAATACAGTTACGGCTGCTGAATCCTACTCAAATGCACTCTATAAGCATTTAAATGAGTGCATGAATCGTGCTATCCCAAACAGAACCAAGATGCTATCCTCCAAAAAAAGGAAGCCAATCTGGTGATCCCCTGCCATAAACAAATTCTACAACAGAAGGAAGAAACTGTTGTAAAAGAGAATAAAATCCCATGAGTGGAGGAGCTCCCTGGTCAGCCTCAGTAAGAAGCTGAGATCCCTTATAAGATCCTCCAAAGTTAACTATGAAAACAAAATTGCCACTGATTCTAAGGGCAACCACAAAGCATTCTATAGCTATGTCAAGAATCTCAATGGCAACACCCAGATCTGTTCTGAGTTACAGCACAATGGCACAAAAATTACAGAACCAACAGATATTGCCAACATCCTGGTAGATAGATTCAGTGCTAACTTTACCCCCCTCTCACCCACTAAAGGGCCCATATCTATACAGGAAGAATGCAGATTCCCTGTAATCACATCTAAGCAAGTAAAAGCTGCACTCTCTAAAACCAAAACCATAGCATCCATGGGACCGGACAACATCCCAGGCTGCGTTTTATACGAACTTCAGAATGAACTGGCTCCCCAGCTAAGCACCATATTCAATCATATTCTCACGTCAGGCTTTGTACCCACTGAATGGCACACAACAACAGTTATCCCACTCCACAAAGGGGGAGCCACCACTGATCCTGGGAACTATCGTCCTATTAGCCTGATGAACCTGGTCTGCAAGGCCATGGAACGTATCATCATGGAAATCATAAACAAAGACATTGGTAACCTCCAAACTCTGGACCCCACCCAGTTCAGGTTTGTGAAAGGCAGATCATGCCTTCTGAACCTGATTGACTTTTTTGTGGTAGTCATCAAAGCCGTAGAAGAGGATAAGGTGGTTCACACAGCCTATCTTGACCTCGCCAAGGCTTTTAACACTATCCCCCATTCTGGAATTATAGCTAAACTCACTAAACTAGGTATAAATCCCTACGTCACAAGATGGGTTGCCAACTGGCTCACTGACAGAACCCACACTGTAAAAGGTGCAGACTCCAAATCTGACTTCAAACCAGTGACAAGTGGAGTACCACAGGGTTCAGTTCTGGGGCCTCTCCTGCTTGGTATCTACTTCTCTAAAGTACAGGCTGACACAAAAGGCCTCTGGCTAATGAAGTTCGCAAATGACTGTAAACTAGGAGCCATAGTCGACTCCCCAAATGATGTGGACATCCTAAAGAAAGGCCTCAAAGAGACAGATACCTGTTGTCAGAGGCATGGCCTCAAGCTCAATGCCAAAAGATGCATTGTCATCCCCTTTGGTAAAAACTCTGTACCCATGAACTTCCACATAAATGGCAGTCTACTTAACTCCAGATGTGTGATAAGAGACCTTGGGACCCAGGTGTACAGTAGTCTCTCCTTTGATAATCACATCGCCACAGTAGTCAGGAAATCCTACTATGTGGCACACTTCATCACAAAAAGGTTCTCATCCAGGAAAAAAGAGGCCATTGTTTCCCTCTACTCGGCACTCATTAGACCCATTATAGAGTAATGTACCTCACAAGACATCTGCAGCAGCTGGAAAGGCTACAGAAGTACCTCACAAAAAGGATTTCTGGCCTCAAGCAGATGGCCTACACTGACCATCTCAAAAAACTCCAGCTTTACTCTGTAGCATATTGCCTTCTCTGAGGAGATCTCTGCCTAACACATAAAGCTATGTTAAACCCATAGCTGTTGGACACATTACACCTTAAGAAATCCCAATCCCTCCAAGCTACTTGCTCTAGGGGACCTAAACCTTGTCACCACAATAAACAGGACATGCTGGAAGGATAGATTCCTGTCTCAGAGACTTCCTATACTCTGTAACAAGCTACCCATCTATGTCAAGCAACGTTCCTCATTAGCACTCTTCAAGAAAAATATTGATGAGTGGATGGGAAATAGGAAATACACCCCGGGGATCACTTCTGTGGCTCTGCTTGACAGGGGCACAGGAAATTAACTTTCTTGGGTGGCATAAGCCAGGGAACCTTGTTGACTAGGCTTACATAGGCCCTTGGGTGATAGCCTAGTACCTACCTATGAACCTATGAACCTATAATATGTAACTCATACCTATCATCTCTACAGGTTTGCATAGATGTCCAGATATTTGCCTCATATCTTTGGTCCATGTTACATAACATTGTGATTTTCTGGCAAAGTAGTGCCAAATCATTAAAGACTGATGTTAAGAAATAATGTCAGACATTTGAGATTCAGACAACATACTCTTCAGGGGATTCATGGTAATGCAAGACCTGTTATTCTATCAATTCTGTACATCTGTATGTGCAATATTTAAAAATTGCCTCTATTTTTTTACCTTTGCCCCACTTTTATTCATGGCTTTGGCCAGATTTGCTGCTCTAGAAAGTTGAAAGGTATGACGTGACAGGGGTACATGCTTTAACACTGCACACAGGGTGACAGTTTGCATACCTCTCCTTGTACATATTTTTGCAGACTGTCCAGCATTTAACCCTGTATGTCTTTCCTGTTCTTCATACAGTTGTGGTTTTCTGGTATTATACTGTAAAATGCAGTCAATGAAGTGTTGTAGCTACTGACACATTTAAGTGTTGTCCTTTACATCCTGCAGCTAATCTCACCTGTTGCAATCTGCTGTTATACTAGCTACCTTCCAGGTTACTCAGAGCATGTATAATGTCTGTCTGTAGGTTTGGCCCTTTGTCTCCCCATTCACTCTGGCTTTGCCCAGTTGTCTTGAAGTAACAGATTGAGGGGTTATGACAGTCTGTGGGTGTACCATCATATGAGTACATCACATGCAAAAGATGTAGATGCTGCCAGATTCGAACCATCAACCCCATTACCCAGGGTAATGTCAACAGCCAAGTGAGCCACACCAGCCACCAGACATAAAGGCTGCATTCCTCAGACTAACAACAAGCTGCAGACATACACTGTTACCCCTGCATTATGTGGGAAAGAAAGACAATATGTGGCCAGGTTCTATGTGACAGCCCTGGAATTGTCTGGTCTGCTGATGTATCATTGTAGCCTTACTGTTATAGCAGTTGTATGGGAACACAGATGTGTTGGGGGTGGGGGATGACTAGTCCATGCTCTGCTGGCATAGACAGTCATAAAACTGTCCTGTGACCCCACTATTTGTCATATCCATGGAATAATGCAGTAGAGTTTCCAGGCATGTAGGCTAGTGAATATTATGGGGAACATACTATTGGACAGAGTACCTGTTGTCCCAAGTGGCTGTTAGATCTCAGCAAGTAGCCCACTATATTCTCTTGCATGCATTGCAGCAGGTCCTTAATATGCTACCATAGTCTAGTACCCCGTCCAAGTGATGTATAGGAAAATGACTTAGCTTGTGATTGCAGTAGTTGACAGGCCTGTAGCTAGGGTCTGACTCTGACTGATGCACGCAGTATACAGCCAATACATGGTTAGGTACAGGTTTTGTGGGCTGGCTGGCATCATTTTTACATGTATGTGAGTCAGAGTATGGTGTCAGACCCTAGGGCCCTAGGTTGTCAGTGCATGTGCTATGCATTGTCTCTTGGCCAAGTCCAGGCCATACTGGGCACGCCTATGTCTGCCTACAGGTAGAACCTCAGGGGGTTCCTCCTCCGAGTCCCCCTGTGGGTGTGGCTGTGGAGACCTAGGCACTGGTGGGGGCTGTGTATCACTTCCCCTTTGCTGATCCTGCTGCAGCCATTTCCACAGGATCATATTGTGTAGCATGGCACATACTGTGAACATTTGTGCACATGTGGCTTGAGAGTACTGCAGGGCTCCACAACAAATATCAAGGCACCGGAACTGTGACTTCAGCAGCCAAAACACATGCTCTATGATGTTCCTAGTTTGTGTGTTTGCCTAGTTATGGCATTCTTCAGTAGGTGTGTGTGCATTTCTGATGGGTGTCATCATCCATGGTTCCAGTGCATAGCCAGCATCCCCCAGTAAATGGCCATATGGGAAGTCCCTCCTAGCAAACATCTGGTACAGCTGTGATGCATGTCAGGTATGGGAGTTGTGATAACTGTTATGGCTGCCTGCACACACATTGATGATAATGTCATGGGCATTGCACAGAACCTGGCAGTTGATGGAGTGATACACCTTGCAGTTGACGTAGATCCTATCCTCCTCACTGATTGGTGCCTTGATGTGTACGTGAGTGCAATCTATGGCACTTAATACCTCAGTGTAGTGTGCTACACAGTAGAAGACTTGCATACTGCTAGCCCTCCCCTCAGGGGTGTGGGGAAAATAAATGTGCTCACTGGCATGTGGTAGCATAGCATCCAGGAACTGGTGGAGTACCC